>NW_006296057.1:1283312-1292693 GCF_000327345.1 Myotis davidii
AAGGTATCTTTTAAGAAAAGGAAAAAGAAGAAAAAGGTAAAGATACAAATTATGAACAAAAAATACACATCCATCAACAAGTGAATCTAAAAATCAAGTGAATAAAAATCTGTCCATAGGCAATAGGTACGTGCATATAAGTTATTTGGTTAATCTCTTCCTGGCTCCCCTACCCTCTTCCCTCTTAGAGTCTCCATTCTGTTCCACGTTTCCTTGCCTCTGGTTCTATTTTATTCATCAGTTTATTTTGTTCATTAGATTCCTTGGTCATTTATTTTGACTTTTAGATTGAATTCTTGATAGATATGCATTTATTTCCACTTTATTGTTCATAATTTTCTTCTTTTTCTTCTTCTTCTTGTTCTTGAATACACATTAGCATTTCATGTAATACTGGTTTGGTGGTGATGAACTTCTTTAGCTTTTCTTTGTCTGGAGGCTCTTTATCTTCAATTCTAAACAAATCAACAAAAATAATAAAGACAAAGAAATTGCATTTTAGGCCTCTGCTGGTTAAAAGTCATGCCTTAGCATACATGTATTAATGCAAGGCTTTCTTCCAATTCCTCTCTCCTTTACTATCACCTCTCCCACACCCAAGTAACATAAATGCCTATGGCTGATCATTTATGTCTTTTTTTTTTTTTTGGTTCATTTACTGGCAAATTATTCAGAGGCATTAATGCATTATGATTCATTTACGAAGCAAATTACAAGTGTAGTTACTTCACAATCCTGTTTTCCCCCAGGATAATAGCCATGTGCTAGAATGTTTTTTGTTAAGATGTCAGCCCATTTTGTAATATATACTATTACCACTTATTATACTGTACCAGATAATTTGTGTATTACTGAAGTAACTATTACAAATTAAATTTGTATTAACTCTGTAGATTTCTGTGCACAATATTTAGGAACTAAGAGACAACTTTTTATTGTATTTAAAAATAGTAGTTAGTATTTGTCATTCATCAAAAATTACAAACACTGCACAAAATTCAATGTAATCTATTCTTGCCTTAGTCAGCATGCTTCTGAGAGAAAATAAAAAAAATAAATACACAAAGAAAGAGAAACCTTTCCATACCATTTCTTGAAGAAATTGATAGAAAATAAATAGTTGACATCCAGCTGAGAATTTCCAACAGGAGAATAATTTCTTCAAACATTTTTTTGACAGAGTCAACCTGTAGAGTTAATTGATATTAATATGATTTTAACTGTGTATTGGGCCATATTTTGCTATTATATTTGGCTGGAAATGTGGTAGGCAGGTAGCCAAAAACATGAGCAGAGCAAGGATAATGGGCCAGACACAGAAGGTCACCAGGCTGAAAGCCCCTGGGGCCTAGCAATAGGCAAATACTGGAAAATATGACCTCACCCCCAGGGTAACCATTCATCTCCTAGCCTGATATCGTTGGTCATGCAGTTTAGACCTCCTGACCTTTCCTTCTTTGGTATGTCACTGGGTTAGACCTCCTTAGACGGGGAACGAGCAAGAGGGTTGGAGAAGAGACCTTAAACATGAACCACTCAGGGCAATAAGGTTCTGACCCACATCAAATACACCTAAGCCTCAGTTGACTTTCAGTTTTAGGCCCAGAAAAGCAGCAAAACCAGACAAGAGATGCCATGGCTGACCTCAGGACCAGCTGCATAGATTAATGACCTCTGCCTTGGCATTGACCAATCAGTAGAGACCATGACTCTGAAAGGATACATCAATAAATTTATTAGAAGAGCCAAAGAACCTATGAGGGTAGAAAGTAAATTTTTCCACCTCTACAAAAGTATGACGTGTCAGTGAAAATATGGAGTGAGGGAGGTTCTCATATCATGTGGAAGGCTGTCTAAATTGCTCTATCTACTTGTTTTCACAATAGTTTCGTGAAGTTTTTGGTGCACATCCCCCATGACCAAGAAACTCTTTGTTGGTATGCATTTAAGGAAGATCCCCACATGTGCACATGGAGCTCTATGGTACAGAGAAACATTTGTTTTTTGGTTAATCCTCACCTGAGGATACTTTTTCCCATGGTTTTCAGAGAGAGTGAGTGGAAGGGGGGGGCGGGAAGGGGGAGAAAGAAACATTCATGTGGGAGAGACACATCGACTGGTTACCTCCAGCATGCTCCCTGAGTGGGAGCTGGGAGTGAATCCACAACCCAGTTATGTAGCCTTGACTGGGAGTTGAACCCATGACCCTTTGGTGTGCAGTCTGATGCTCTAACCACTGAAAAACATGGGCCAGGGCAGAGAATCATTTTTTTTTATAGTGAAAAATTTGGAATATCCAGCAATAGAAGAGTGGATAAATTATAGAGTGGATAAATTATAGTGTGTTCATAAAATAAGATATTATTAGATTCCAATGATTATGTTATAGGAGAATTGAATGGATTGCCTTTTTCTGTTGCTAATGGAAGCGGGGTTTTACGGGCAATTTGGGAATAAGAATTTGCGGAGGCCTTCACAGGAGGATGAGATGTGGTAGAAGCTTTATTTGTGTAGAATTACATTTCTTGGTTTGCAAAGTCCCATTTCCCTTAATCCAGTCTGGGAAAAGGAGCAGCTGGGGATTCAGCAGAGCTAAAAGCAAAGCCAGTGTCCGGAGACACTGTTCCATGGTGGAGTTGAGTCCAGCATAACATCAGGCTAAAGTCCGTTAGTCCATTGTGTGGGGTCCACATGGCTCATGACCATGGTGAATGCAGGGGAGCGTGCGCCCTGCACCAGAGAGCCAGGAGCCCAGCATGCAAAAGAGACAGGAGGGAACTCCTTTGTTCAGGAGTCTATGTATCTCAGGTTTCTCACCCTTGCAATGGCCACACCCATTTTGGCTAATGACCTGCTCCCAGATGGCTGACAAACACTTATCTTCCCTATGTCACTCAGACTTCACTGGGCATGCCTATAATATTCAGCCTTGCCTTTATTCCTTTTCAGTTAATTCATAATTTGTCATTACATTAAATACAACGATATCAATTACACCAGAATTTTATGTATTCAATATAGCTGAATCTTGCCTATGCAACACTGCCACATTCAAGTTGCATGGTGATGCTGAAGGAAGGCTGAATGTACTTCCCCCAAATATGCCTCTTTGGTATGAGACTATTTGAGGCTGATTACTTATAAGAAATTGCCGACATAGGAGAAGCTCTGAGTACCTAGTAGAAGGTACCCTTTTGTAAGAGAAGTTTACATTTATAAAAGAAGCATGCATGTGTAAAGGTACCTCCTTCTTTGTTCAAGGAAGAGGTGGATGAGTCTCAATTCCCAGAAATTCTTATTAACGGAGAAGGCAAGGACTTAGGTTTGCTTAACAACCGTATCCTTGGCTATTGTGGTCTTTCCGGTAACCTTCCATAACTGCCTCCCCTCAATGTGTTTTAAGGAGCTAGCTTGTGCCATTTTAGGGAGTTACTCAGGAAGTATGCATGTTACACCTTCTTTTTGTTTTTCTCTGGTTAATCTTTTTTTTTTTACAAGGGGAGAAGGGTCTCATGCCAATTTCCTAGAAGAATAGAGCTAAATTATTTTTCTTCCCCTACAATGCATATTGTAAGATTTCATTTATATAAATGCTAAAAGTATGTCAAATTATATATATATAGTTGTTTGGGAAAGATAAACATCAAATTCAGAGTAGACATTTGCTCTGGAGGGGGGTGAGAACAAGTATATGAAATAAGGGTGTTTGACTTCATGTTCTTATTTACCCTTGGTGGTGGGTAAATGGGTACCTTTACATATTTTACACCTTATTCTGCATGTCTGAAATATGTCATGTTGAATAAAGACACATTCATATTGAAAAACTAAACAGCAAATATAAATAAAATGGAAAATGAATAAACTTGTAAAAAATAGCCACAGTATGAAATGGAAGAAGAGGCATCTGAATAAAACTAGACAAAGACAAATGAGCGTAGATAATAAAGTACATTGGAACCTATTTCAAAGTCTCTTTGCAGAAACAACTCAGTGTTTTTAGATGTGTGACCAACAAACAACCTAAAAATAGTGACAGAATCAAAGAATGCTTTATAGCAGAAAGCGGGCCGAAACAGGTCCAGGTACTCAGGAGTTGCCAGCCAACTGCCAGATGGTTTTATGAGAAGGAGCTTCATTGCAAACGAGCAAGCAAGGACACGCCGGGGGTCACTCCCAGAGCAGCGTGCCATGAACAAAGGATCATATTCGTCTTTCTTCAGGGAAATCATGCACAATCATCAATGTGAACATCATCCCATTATCCAAAACATGGCTATCCGTACATCACATGTTCAAAAATGATGGCACATCTCCACCTGCGAGATTTTAGTAGAATGGGGACCTACTGAGAAAAGTGCATGAGGAGGTCACTAGAGGGCCCATCAAGCTGCTTTAGCCAGTCTCAGGGGATTCAACCGGATCACTCACCTGGTTCTGCAATGTGGCCTGAGCTTGCTCCTAAAAACCACCCTGGTAATCATCAACGTCAGGGATGGTGTAGGTATGGACGAAGTTTAACAAATCTCAGCTTTTCTCTTAAACTCTTAGCAAATTACAGGATATAGGTATACAAACCTTATTAAATCTAGGGTGATCTAAGTGGGTTTACAGCTTAATCTAAGCAAATTTGTGAATGCTAAATAAAAGCTAGTCTATGTGAGGCTACCGGTGAGGTTGTATGTATAGGTTAAGTCACAAAAGTCTCACATCTAAGAAATCCCAGACAAACTGGGATGATGGGTAACTTTTTTAGGTGGATTTGGACAGCATTGTATTTTTTATAGAAATCAAATTGCTGTTCCTAGAATAACTTCATACTATTTCTAGATGTATACATCCTAACATCTTTCAGAAATTTCCAACAACAATGATTTTATTTATGAATATCCTTCAAATAATTTGTGATAAGTCTAGACAGAACCTCAGTCTAATAACCAGATTCCTAAGCTTGTGGCTAGCATCTTTCTTAACATTTTAGCTTTACTCTCCCCTGGGCATTTAACCTGTAAATTGGTTCAGACCCTGCATCTTTCAAATATGGCTTTGATGATGCTTTCTCCTTCCTACAGACAGAAATATCTGCCTGCCCCGAAATAGAGAAGATAGGTTTCAGTTATTGGCATTTTATAAAAGCGGCTCTGGCAATTCTAAAGTGCCAGGGATGAGAACTGCAGGCTTCAAGGATAAAAGAAAAATGATAATGGCTGATGAAAACATGAAGGTTTCTCTGGGTGCTTTATTCTGTGAAAATAACTTTACATTTCATAAATGTCTCTACATATTGGTTTGGGGATAATAATTACCATGTATATGTGTATATGTGAAACCTCATCTGAATCCAATATTCCATAAAACATTTAAGTATTTAATCTAAGAATTTTACACTTGATTTCTAGTATTAGAATTTTGCAATGTTGGATTACATTAATGATTAACTGGCAGTGTTGTTTGATTGTAAGCCTCTTGGGTCATTCTAAAACAAAAGAAAGTTTTGATGAATGTCTATTTAAAACCTCTTTTTTACCAGAATTACATCAAAGAGAGAAAATATAAGGAATTTATTATTTCCAATTAACAAAATCAATGAGGTACTGAAATTTTATCTCTTATCCTTTCTTGTATATTGTAGGGCACCCAATAAAACTAGCTATACTAGGTGATTAATTCCTAAATTTAAAAGGGAATGTCTGCTACAAAACTAAATCATGGCATAAATCCTTCACACGGTGCTCTAATCTTTATGTTTTCAACATGTGCCCCCATCAGGGATCCCTCAGGCAAATGTACCAGGGACCCACATGACATTTCCAGAGCCACTGTGTCAGATTAGACTCTGTGATCCTCCCACATCACTAGGCAAAGCCTGAACAGGGCAGATGCCTGACAGACTGCCCCATGTCTGAGGCATAGCAACTAAGTAGAGAAACAATGGGGCTGTAGTCACACTGGGGCCCCATGTCCGAAGGATCCCCTGACAGGATGAGATCAAGTTTGAGCCCTTCACTCCAGAAAGTGCAGGCCATGATACAGCACCAGTTCTTCTCCGTAGCACATAATTACCCATTAGCAAGCATGATCTCCTTCTGCTCCCCCGGGTGAAATACAGGCAGCTAATAAATTGCAGGTGGCCTGTTCCTGGGTAACTGAAAGTGCCCAGTGAAGTTTGTTTGTTTGATTACTGGTTGATATCCTTATGTGAAAGAAACTGTGTGGCCCTTTGTTCTCACTTTTTTTTTTTTAATATCAGTGAAATATATAGGGTAGAAGAAAGTAAATTGAGAATATTTTAGTGGTTTTTTTTTAAGGTAGGATGGTACTGGAGGAGAATTTGTGTACTTTTTTGTTGAAATTTGGCCCTTTAAAAATCATTCATGAATTGCAATGACTAAGAGATAAAGTGGCAAGAACCCAGAGAACAGTGACTAGAACCCCAGAAAAAGAGTCCACAGGTCTGAGTTCTGGGCCCAAAGGCAGAGGTAAATAATTATTCATATTTGAGCCAGTCCCTTGACCTCTATGTTTTATTTCCCATGTTGACAGAACAACTGTAATTTGTCACCCAAACCAGGATATATTTGAGGGTGAACAGGATGCTTAACTATAATTACACCAGATGACAGGTCTAATTCTGGACTTTGCTGGATGAACCAGACTTTGTGCTCATCTTGCTTATCTATGAAATGAAATTTGACATTAAATAATCTCTGCTATCTAGATTAAAAGGCTGGTTGTATGCAAACCTATCTTTATTAATATAATTCTTGAGGGATAGGACCTAAACATCAGAAAGGGGTAAATGAAGCAATGAATTAAGGAACCAGAAGTCAAGCAAGAAAATGAGCCTTCCTTTTGCACGTTAGAGAGGAGAGGGTTAGCTTTATTTTTTATATTATTTTTATTTTTATTGATTTCAGAGAGGAAGGGAGAGGGAGAGAGAGCTAGAAACATCAATGATGAGAGAGAATCATTGATCAGCTGTCTCCTACACGCTTCCTATTGGGGATAAAACCTGCAACTTGGGCATGTGCCCTTGACTGGAATCTAACCCGGGACCCTTCATTCCCCAGGTCAATGCTCTATTCACTGAGCAAAACCATCTAGAGCATTGTTAGATTTCTTATTAGTCTTTAAAAAAATATGCTGTATGACTTTAAAAATAGTCATATTTTAATTATAAGATCTTGTCAACGTATTGAAAGTTTGTTGGATTTTGTGAAAATAAACTTAGTGTCTGTAAAGTTAATGTTTAATTCTCCATTTCCCCCTCAGGTATCACCCTTTAAAACCCTATCTTCATAATAATTGTTCACCACCATCACCACCACCATCACATGTGTATGAGTGTATACACATACACAACACATACACACACGCACACACACATGAGTCTAGAAGTGGAAAAGGAAGGTAAGTAGGAAAGTACTTATAATCTCTGAAATAGCAGTTCTCAAGAGGGGAGATAATTCAGGGAATAACAGAAATACTTTCAAACATTTAACATAAATCAAATAAATAGGAGGGAAGTAAATTCCAAAGCCTAGAGTTTTTATGTCCCAGTTATATTATTTCCATTTCCCAATAGAGAGGTTGACTTTGGAATAGCCTTCAAAAAAGTGCACTGCAAGGCTCTGAAGGAATTAAGTTTAGATTGAAAAATCTCATCCTGCATCAAGGCTTACTGGAAAAAATAAGTAACCTTGAATAAAACAACTCTATAATAAGCAAATAGATGACAGTAATACTTTCTTTTATACTTGAATTGTATCTACAACTTAGAGGGCAACTTCACATACATTATCTTACCACTACAATAACTTTATGAATACTTATTATTAATATTTTTTTTACATTTAAGAACTCTGAAGCTTGAAGATGTTAAGTGACTTGCCCAAACATATACTAGTGTAATAAATAAATAAATGGCAATTCTATTCTTGACCCCAAACCATTTCATTCGATCAAAGTAAAATTTCTGGAGGCCTTGAAAAAAAACTGCTCAAGAAGATAAGGACAATCTTTGTGAACTTTCAAGGTGACTCCAGAAAGTTGCTAAAGAAACTTAAAGTATTATATTTTAAGGTCACAAAATTTCCCCTAAGTCAAATAGCTTAATTCTGGATAGGAAGAATTTCAATTTCACTAATAGAAATTCAAAACTGCCCAAGGTTCAATTCAGGAATGGAGAACTCAAGTCATTCCAAAATAGCAATTACTGCAGCAAAAGATTGTAAAAGACTCTACTCAAGTGTAAGAACATAGTTCCCTCTCTTCTCTGTTCTAGTGTAACCAACTCCTCCTGACCTTCTTAATTTGTGTAATTATCTCGGCAGAATCTCTAACGAGGGTTTGATTGGTTGAAAGACCTCACTGAACTCCAACCACTATCAAATAGACCTCCCACAGGAAGTGAAAACATTTGCAAAGAGGTGCAGATAATGTAAAATAGAACCAGAAAGTCATTCAAACATCATCTCCTACATTGACAGATATACACCACAGTTATGATTTTTCTTTTAAAACAATATGGTGAAACCCTAATTAAGTAAAATGTTTGGATGACATTAAAAAATTTTCTTTAGACTAATTTTATGCCTCAACTAGAGGCCCGGTGTACAAAATTCATCAATGGGTAGGGTCCCTAGGCCTGGCTAGTGATCAGGACTGATCTGTGGGGTGACTGATGGGGTGAGTGGGGGGACCCCCTGCTGGCACCTGCCTTGGCTGGCCTGGGGCCTACTGTCTGGGGGCGGCTCTTGCATTGAGCACCTGCCTCCTTGGTGGTCAGTGCATGTCATAGCAACCGGTTGTTCTGTAGGTTGTTCCGCTGGTCGTTCCGTTGTTCAATCTATTTGCATGTTAAGCTTTTATTATACAGGCAGTCCTCAGGTTACATCGAACTCTACGTACGTCGTTTCATGGATATGTCACCATCTCCCATTTATTTATAAAAATAAAAAAAGTTCTGTCATTTCGACGTATGTACATATGTGCTTTATGTTTTTTATTATTTATTTACCACAAGAAAAGGTCAGTAATTATTATATTTACTAGAGGCCTGGTGCACAAAAATTTGTGCACTCAGGAGGGTCCCTCAGCCCAGCCTATGCCCTCTTGTAGTCTGGGACCCCTCGGAGGATGTCCACCTGCTGGCTTAGGCCCACTCCCTGGGGGATCAGGGCCAAGCTGGCAGTCAGACATCCCTTTGGCAGCCCGGCAGCCCTCAATGGACACTTACCAGCAGGGAACAGTCCTAAGCTAGAGTTGGACATCCTTAGTGCTGCTGAGGAGGCAGGAGAGGCTCCTGCCACCACCGCTGTGCTGGCAGCCATTAGCCTGGCTTGTGGCTGAGCAGAGCTCCCCCATGTGGGAGCACATTGC
>NW_006296057.1:1293314-1293828 GCF_000327345.1 Myotis davidii
GTGTTGGGTTAATTTGCATACAGTCATTCTTATTGGCTGATGGGTGTGGCTTAAGGCATAGTGAAGGTATGGTCAATTTGCATCTTTGTCTTTTATTAGTGTAGATTTTAAATTTTTTTTACTGTTTCACTTCGTTCCTGCTGTGTATGTGCTCCATGTGAGTGACATAGGTGCTTATGTAGGTGGGTTCTGACTCACGGTGAAAATCATATTATGTCAAGCAGCAGGAACAGATCTCTTACATAACTCGTGGACCTACTGTATAGGATTCTTGAAAAGAAATGTTTCTAAAATATGACCCATGCAATTTTCTGTAATAATAAATAGAGTATCTAGAAAATACATTTTTTTCTTTGATTACTACAGATCTTATCATGCTAAAGAGCCACCTTTCATCATTGTGTTTCTATTGTAGCAGAGACTTGGTGTAGACATTTAAAACAATTGTTATCAGGACAGAGCCTGGAAGTTTCTTTTAGCAGAGAAGACCCATTATTAGTTTGTCAACTGCTAA
>NW_006296057.1:1295120-1302552 GCF_000327345.1 Myotis davidii
GAGAATTCATATAAACATGGAAGTTCCCCCAAATAGTGCAACAACATTGGGCATCTATAACATTTTGGACAAAGGAGAAAAGGGGTATTAGATTTCATAAGTGAGAATGGGTGATTTACAGGTAGTTGAGGAAGAGCAGGACATGAAAGGCAGGCACATTCCTCCCAGGCAACACAGAAGCAATGAGAAGCAGGGGCACCTAGAGAAAAGGCCTCTGCTATTTACCATAACTAATTCAAATTAGGCCTGGAAGAACACCCTAACATGTTCTTCCTGAACCAGGCTTTTCTGTCTGAATCTCTTGAGCAGAAAGAAGGGTAGGGTCAAAAGTTCTTTCCTAATAAACAGCTTAAAATCAATGGCCCCCAAAGGCAGCTTCAGGATGGCACAATTTTGATGCCTTCATCATCCTTTCACCTGTCAAATCACAAGCATACGTCAGAGGTACTGCAGGTTTGGTTCCAGATCACTGCCATAAAGCAAGTAAGGCAATAAAGCGAATCATAATTTTTGTTGTTGTTGGTGGTGGTGGAAGGTCTTGCCTTCAATTGAAAAACAAAACAAAACACCTCAACATCTGTGAAGTGCAATAAAGCAAGCACAATAAGACGAGGTATTTCTGTCTGCTATCTCAATAGCTGGAGTTTCATTTCTATTATCTAGTTATTACAGTAAATTAGTAGCCAATTGGGTCATTTTCTTGTATTTAATCTGCTTGCTGAATGGTAGAACGTGACAGCTGAAAGGAGAATATGGTAGATGAGTGGACGAGAATGAAAAATGGAAAATACTGGTTTTGAATGGTGTAGATGAGCACTATTGTTACTTATTTCCTTAAGTTAAAGAGAACTAGACAAATATATTATAAACAGATGGCACCGCAGTACCCAGCTCACATAAAGAAACTCAGTTGCCTCTTCTTTGAAAGCAGAGTCAAATAATAAGCCATTCCTTAACCCTGCATCTGGCTCCGTGCTTCCTCTGAGGGTAATAAAAATAAAGGAAAAAATACCTCCAAGTTGGCAAAAGCAAATGCTGAGGTTCCTTACTCTCATTCAACCTGCAGGTTACTGGGAATAAATATAACTGTTATAATATTGACCCCAATGTTGGGCATGGCCATTACCTGCCGTTTTTGAGGATGCTTAATAAACAATAGAGGAGAGTGCATGGTGTCTCCAGGTAGGAAGTGACTTACGGTGCTGAAGGATATGTTAGGCAGTCCTTCCATCACTATGATGCACAAAAGGAAGTTAGTCCCACAGGCAGCAGATATCTACCAGAGAAAAGAAATACACAGAAGGCTCATATTTATAGAGACATATCATTCTGTAATCATTCTTCTTAGTAAGTAATGTAGCAACTCTAACCTTTGTCAACTCAAACATAATATATATTTAAAGAGTGCATCTTGAGAAATCAGTAGTTATAAAACCTAAAATTACCTGTGATTAAATATATGAGCACCGGAAAGTGGGTCTGTCCCAGCAAAGTCTGGAAATAGGTTCTTGGGGTATCCCCAAGAAAGGAATGTTAGGGGCATTCAGGAAGGAGGGACTTAAGCCATAGCAGCAAGATTTATAGAATGTTTATTATAGCTGGGGATAGAGAAACAAGGAGAGGCTTAAGATAGAAGAGAAAGATTACAGCAAGAGGAGTAAGCCCAGACTGGGCTGCCTGGACAGGAAGGAAAGTTATAGAGGCAAAAGGAGAGTTTTTAAAGCCCTTTGCTTCTTGGTTGTGAGTCTCATGGGGCCCATTCAGTTTAGGAGAAAAGAAAGCAAAAGTAGGCCTGAGAGAAGGATAGGCATGAAGGGCATGGATGCCCTTGAGGAGGCTGCTGCACTCCACGAGGCACTTCCCCAGAGGGTCCAGCAGCAGGAGCTGGTTGGCGTTGTCAATCTGTCCCCCTAGGTACATCACTCCCAGGTACCCCAGTCCCATAAAGACCTCACCCAGGTGATGTAGCTCCGCCACTGAGGAAGAAGTCCAGCTTTGCGGGGCGGGGGGGGGGGGGCAGGCCTGTACCTACTCCCACTGGCAGCAGGAGGGCCAGGGCCCAGCGCTGTGATGCCATCACCCTGGCACCCAAAGCTCTGGTAAGTCCAGCCAATTCTCTGTTCCCACCTGGCCCACCATGGGCAATGTGCTTTGGCCCATGCAGCTGCTAAGGGGAGACTGAGGCCTTTGTTTAGCTTTCCTATATTTCCTTGGGTTTGAGAGGGAGCAGGCTTTGTTTCAAACTATCTAATCTCTTTCCTGGCTTGTCCAGGGCTTGTGTCCTTATCCTATTCGTCCTTATCCTATTCATCTTTTCCCCAGAGTTTCCCAGGTTTGTCTCCTCCCCGTTAGGGTTGTCACTTTGGCTCCTACTGCACATGCTCCCCGTGAGACTTCCCTGCATCATCTTCTCCTCCCTCCCCTGCCAGTGGGGCGAACTCCCTGGGGGACTATACATCTTAACGGGGCTTAATCAGCTAACTGCTTCTGATTGGTTCACTCCCCACACCCACTTGGGTTACTGTCTGACTGTCTGCTGTAACATTTGCAAGGATAGAAGGGAGAAGAACAGAATGGGACAAACTAAAAGAATTCTGACTTGATCTGAACTTTCCCCCTGACAAATTGATGGGAAGGAAGTGGTTCTCAAAGCCAGGTCATCAGCTCCCAGCAAAATCAGAGGAGCTGCTTTAAAATCTTGCCCCCATCCAAACTTATTGACATACTATCTCAGGGAGCAGGGCTGATAGCCTCAATTGAACATTATGTCCCTCAAAATGTGGGAGTGCTAAGAACTTTGTCTACCAAGCTTCTTAGTTCCCACTTATCCTTCTGTGTTCAGGTTTCTTAGTGAGAAGATAGAAAATTGTAATTTTTCATTCCCCTTTCTCTTTCCCCTTCCTTCCTTCTCTCCTTTGCTCTTTCTTTTCTCTACTTCTTCCTTTTATCTTGTTCTAACCAGATTTATTAAATATTCCTATCAACCTGTATAAAACAATTAAAAAACCAATCATACAGCTTTTCTAGTTTGTCTTTCTCAAATGTAGCTTCCAAAGTGATTTAATAAGTGCTTCAGGTATAGATATAGATTTGACTTTACATGACTGACAAAGGTTCCCTTTTCAGACAAAGAATCCACTAATGCTATGCGAAACCTGAGTTCCATTGTCTTACTGCAGGACACTATATGGGCAATTCTAAAATAGTGCTCCAGCTGTAACCAGTTTGACATCTGCCCCCTGGTAGTCAGTGTGTGTCATAGTGACCAGTCATTCCCAGTCTTTCTGCTGTTAGGGTCAGTTTGCATATTACCTTGTGCTGTCTCACCCTGCCTGCAGTATGCAGATCAGCCGCCATCTTTGTTGGTGGTTAATTTGCATATCGTGTTGATTAGGCAATGGGAGGCATAGCGAAGGTATGGTCAATTACCCTGTTTATCTATTATTAGATAGGATTGTTGTATAGTACTTATGTAGCTATTTAATTCTCCATAAGTCCTGTTTATGTGTGGTAATGTGCCAACAAGTAAATATTATGTTTTTCCAATTACATATTATGGGTTCAAACTTTATGTGTTTTTAAGTTAATATCATGTTGATAGATGTTTAAACCTAGAAGTAGTGGACGTCACTTTTCCACCAGAATCAAGAATCTGCTGTTCCGACACACAGGAATGAAAGATGTAAAGGTGGGGGTGATTGCAGGTGGGCTCATGGTTGGATGCAAGAAGTTGACGAAGTGTATATTATCAGAAAATAAAGCTGTAAGGGAATTATAGGAAAATAATAATAATGGATGGTTGTGTTTCATTTTGCCTTAAAATAGCCCCATCAAACGGTAAAGCGTAATTTCTCAACTTTATAGCTACAATATTTTCAAAATACAGTGAGAAAATTCTCACATATCATATCCATACTCTTTAAGACTTATCCATATAAAAGCCTCCCTCCTTTTAATTGGTTTTGTAGACATTTAGTTTAAAATTCAAAAGCAGCTCCTTACCTCCACATTATTGTGGTAATTAAAAAGATATGATCTGTTCCATTTTAAAATAAAACTTATATTTCACAGGAAGTTGGAAGGCAATGTCATATGGTACAATTATGAATTCTAGTCTTTGATTTTCCTTTTTCAGGGTATATTACATTTCAAAATATATTATAATTTTAACTTTTTTATAAATAGGTTGATCAATTACAGAAAGATGAACAATGGTCTTAAAACAAACACACAGAGGAAACAAATAAAAAATGTAAATTGAAAGCCTTTATATGTATGTAAAACCCAGTGAGCTCATGTCTGCAGAGTGTCTGGGCTATAAAAGCTCTGGAAGATTTTAATTTCTTTGTTATATTCAGTAGAATTTAGGGAGGGTAAGGAAGAGAGAGCAGAGTCACATTAGACCAGATTTATGCCACTGATCAACAGAGGATCTGGAAAAGGCAAATTGCTTTATAGACTTCTGTGTGCTAAGGGTAGATATTAACCAGGTTTCGTTATTCACATATAAGAGTTGGTTTTAATCTCAATTCTTCTTCCAGATAGGATCCATCTATAGGTTTAGCTCTATGCATTCCTTGACTTATTCTATTTAAGAAAAGTGGTACTCCTCTTAAAGAGGAGAGCCCAGATTTGGAGGCCAGAGATCTACATGTGCAATTTGGCCAAGTTACTTGATGACTTGGGGTCTTTATTTCCTGATCTGTAAATTGCAGGTACTATATAATGCCTGCCTTTCGGCATTATTTTTAAGATTCAAAATAAGGAACTATTTAGTATCCAACACACTTAAGCTATACGAAAAATGTTCACTGAATGTTTTTTAATGATTAATGCCTCAGAAGAAGCACACAGATTCATGGGTTGATAGGGAATTATATCAGGAAGAGATTAAGTCCCATAGAATTTTACCAGGGCCTATTAACTGTGATTAATTACGTAAAGTACATTGCCAGTCACTATTCTATCCACAAATTACTACCTAACATATGTGCATTGTGATCAGTGACGAATCAGATCACTTCTTTTTTAAATCTTATTTTGTTCTTTTTTTTAATTTATTTACATTCAATGTTATTTATATTCATTTCATGTGTACAGTATAGTGGTTAGACACTGACATAATTTACAAATAGTTTAGTACTCAGCTGGCTAAACTATATATAGCTATTACAATATTATTGAATATACTAGAGGCCTGGTGCATGAATTCATGCACCAGTGGGGTCCCTCAGCCTGGCCTGCGGGGATCGGGCTGAAATTGGCTCTCCGACATCCCCCGAGGGATCCTGGATTGCTAGAGGGCAGTTCTCAGGTGACACACCCTGGAATCGGGCTCCCTCCTTTCTGGTGATGCACCCGGAACCACAGCTGCCAAGTCACTACAGCTTGGCAGCTCCTGCATTGAGTGTCTGCCCCCTGGTGGTCAGTGTGCATCATAGCTATTGTTCGAACAGTTGGTCAGTCGGCCAGTTGCCTAGGCTTTTATATATATAGATTGCTCATTTCAGATATTTTATTCTTTATTTCTGATTGTTTTTTCCTGGTTTCTATGTCTCTTTTTATATTTACTCTCTTTGTTCATGTTCTCACTGAGTTGGTATATTCCTCTCCTAAGTTTCTTGAGCATCCTTGTAACTATTGTTTTGTACTCTGAACCTAGTAGATTGCTTGCCTCTATTTTGTTTAGTTCCTTTTCTGGGGATTTATCTGGTTCTTTCATTTGGGGTATGTTTCTTTGTCTTTTCCTTTTGGTTGCCTCTCTGGATTTGTTTCTGCATCAGGTGGACCTGCTATGTCTTCCAATCCTGGTAAAGTGGCCTAATGTAGTAGATACCCTGGAGGGCTCAGTGGTGCAATCTCTCTGACCACCTGATGTAGGTGTTCCAGGGATGTCCTTTGTATGTGTTATGACAGTGGTCGGCAAACTGCAGCCCCTTGAGTGTGGCTCTTCCACAAAATACCACGTGCGGGAGCGCATGTACAGTGCGATGGAAACTTCGTAGCCACACTCAAGGGGCCAAAGAGCCGCATGTGGCTCGTGAGCCTCAGTTTGCCGACCACTGGGTTATGAGAACCATCCTGTTGTAGTTTAGTTGAGTCTTGAATGCTGTTGGTGTGTCCCTGTGTGGCATTAACCTCAGGCTAGCTGATAGAGTACTGGCCTTGTCAGAGCCAGCTGGAGTCCTGCACAGTTCTGCTGGTCTGAATGGCTCTGCGTGGCCTTTAGTCCATGTATTCTTTGAAATTCTCCCATTAGACTATGCCAGGGCTGGTTCCTGCTTGAACCCCGCCCACTGTACTAACTGTTGGGAACTTAGTCCAAGTTCCTCCTTTATCCTCTGCTCACTAGTAACAGGTGTTGGGTCCGAGCCCCTTTGCCTGGGGCTGGACTTGCCAGGTCTTTGATGAAGAAGCCATGAGAGGTTGCGGGTATGTAAGAATGAGTCTTTATTGCTGAAGCAAGTGGCCATATAGCTATCAGACAAGAACAGTCCTCACAGCAAAGTCCAAAGCTATGTGAGGTAGAACCCAGGCAGCCAGACACTGGCTGGTGAGCAGATACATCTTTCCCACAAAGCAGCATCAATCTCTGTACCTACAGTCATTATCTGAGCAGCCGCATGCTACCTCTAAACTCACCGCCTTACATCATAGCAGTACCTGAGCCCTTTTGCTCAGCAGCGTCTCCTGTATGTTCTGCCCACCTCACTCTCTAGCAGACTTCACACACTCCAGCCGGCTAGCTGGTCAGTAACTTACTTTTACACTATTTAGACAAAGAAAGCTTTGTGGCAATAGTTACATCAATCATATTGGCTACTCGAGGGCACAGCGTACCGTGTGTCCTTGCACCTGATCATGTCTCTTGGCCTGATTGGGATTCCCAGGCTCAGAGCCTTGAACATCCCATTCAGGCACATGCCCAGAGCGGCCTTTGGCCATTCTGGTGTATTGATAACAAGGTCTCTGTGCTCCCATTGGCCTTGACTACCCAGACCCCCAGGTGGCCGCACGCTCTTCAGGCCTGCCCTGGCCCTCACTCGTGCGCATGGGGCGGGGGTCTCCGTCCAGCAGCTGCTGCTGCACCGTGTCCTGGGTTGGGTGCTGCAATGACAATGACCAGCAGCCAGTGTGGAGGCCCCACGCTCTCCCAGGCCCTGGTCGCTGCTGCTTCTGCTCCCGGATCAGGCCCAGCCCTGAGTCTGCACAGACCTCGACCCGGAGGCAAGGAGATGCACCTCCGGGGTCAGGCTACACCTCGGGCAGAGGGAGCTGCCCACACTCCATGCCAGCCCCCAGCCTTGACCTGGGTGTGAGCATGACAGGCCCACAGGCTTCTGACCCCACACTCCTCAGCCTGCACCTGCTGGGGCAGGCCCTCCCCACGTGACCACCCCTGCACCCCCCGCCCCCACCCACAACCACGCAA
>NW_006296057.1:1303174-1303806 GCF_000327345.1 Myotis davidii
GCGGCCGTTGGCCATTCTGGTGTATTGATAACAAGGTCTCTGTGCTCCCATTGGCCTTGACTACCCAGACCCCCAGGTGGCCGCACGCTCTTCAGGCCTGCCCTGGCCCTCACTCGTGCGCATGGGGCGGGGGTCTCCGTCCAGCAGCTGCTGCTGCACCGTGTCCTGGGTTGGGTGCTGCAATGACAATGACCAGCAGCCAGTGTGGAGGCCCCACGCTCTCCCAGGCCCTGGTCGCTGCTGCTTCTGCTCCCGGATCAGGCCCAGCCCTGAGTCTGCACAGACCTCGACCCGGAGGCAAGGAGATGCACCTCCGGGGTCAGGCTACACCTCGGGCAGAGGGAGCTGCCCACACTCCATGCCAGCCCCCAGCCTTGACCTGGGTGTGAGCATGACAGGCCCACAGGCTTCTGACCCCACACTCCTCAGCCTGCACCTGCTGGGGCAGGCCCTCCCCACGTGACCACCCCTGCACCCCCCGCCCCCACCCACACACACGCAAGGAGGGGACACGGGGTTGGGGACGGGTGAGAGCGGTGGCCTGGCCCTAAGAAAGCTGCCCCGGGCCGCCCTGGGTTACCTCCGGGTTCCCCCGAGAAAAGGGCCAGAGGCGTCGGGGCTGCGCGCGGAGC
>NW_006296057.1:1304991-1309943 GCF_000327345.1 Myotis davidii
ATTTCTCCCCCACTGTACTAACTGTTGGGAACTTAGTCCAAGTTCCTCCTTTATCCTCTGCTCACTAGTAACAGGTGTTGGGTCCGAGCCCCTTTGCCTGGGGCTGGACTTGCCAGGTCTTTGATGAAGAAGCCATGAGAGGTTGCGGGTATGTAAGAATGAGTCTTTATTGCTGAAGCAAGTGGCCATATAGCTATCAGACAAGAACAGTCCTCACAGCAAAGTCCAAAGCTATGTGAGGTAGAACCCAGGCAGCCAGACACTGGCTGGTGAGCAGATACATCTTTCCCACAAAGCAGCATCAATCTCTGTACCTACAGTCATTATCTGAGCAGCCGCATGCTACCTCTAAACTCACCGCCTTACATCATAGCAGTACCTGAGCCCTTTTGCTCAGCAGCGTCTCCTGTATGTTCTGCCCACCTCACTCTCTAGCAGACTTCACACACTCCAGCCGGCTAGCTGGTCAGTAACTTACTTTTACACTATTTAGACAAAGAAAGCTTTGTGGCAATAGTTACATCAATCATATTGGCTACTCGAGGGCACAGCGTACCGTGTGTCCTTGCACCTGATCATGTCTCTTGGCCTGATTGGGATTCCCAGGCTCAGAGCCTTGAACATCCCATTCAGGCACATGCCCAGAGCGGCCTTTGGCCATTCTGGTGTATTGATAACAAGGTCTCTGTGCTCCCATTGGCCTTGACTACCCAGACCCCCAGGTGGCCGCACGCTCTTCAGGCCTGCCCTGGCCCTCACTCGTGCGCATGGGGCGGGGGTCTCCGTCCAGCAGCTGCTGCTGCACCGTGTCCTGGGTTGGGTGCTGCAATGACAATGACCAGCAGCCAGTGTGGAGGCCCCACGCTCTCCCAGGCCCTGGTCGCTGCTGCTTCTGCTCCCGGATCAGGCCCAGCCCTGAGTCTGCACAGACCTCGACCCGGAGGCAAGGAGATGCACCTCCGGGGTCAGGCTACACCTCGGGCAGAGGGAGCTGCCCACACTCCATGCCAGCCCCCAGCCTTGACCTGGGTGTGAGCATGACAGGCCCACAGGCTTCTGACCCCACACTCCTCAGCCTGCACCTGCTGGGGCAGTCCCCGCGGGCGCTTGGCCTGTGAGGGCGGCACACAACACAACATGCCTGGGTGGCACTGTCTCCATCACGTGGCCGGGAGGGGCTGCTTCAGAACGTGGCTGACTGGTTACCGGGGCTCCGCTTCCTGTTGGGCTCCATCGTCAGGAAGTGAGGTCACTGCTCTTGTCAGGAAATGAAATCACTGCTCTTGTGGGCAGGGAAGCTCCGGGTAGGGGCCCAGGCAGTGACCAGGGAGGTTTTCTGTCATGTTCACACCCCAGGTCAAGGCTGGGGGCGGACACCCCAGGTCAAGGCTGGGGGTGGTGGTGAACGTGGAGTGTGGGCAGTCCTGACACCCCATGTTTATCCCGACATTGGAGCTGAATCTCATTTCCCCGGGTGGAGGTGGAGTGGGGGTGGTGCCTTTGCCCTGATGTCTAGACCCTGGAGGTAAATGGCATTTTCCCCCGGGTGGAGGTCTGTGCAGACACAGGGCTGGGCCTGATCCGGGAGCAGAAGCAGCAGCGACCAGGGCCTGGGAGGGCGTGAGGCCTCCGCACTGGCTGATGGTCATTGTCATTGCAACGGCCAACCCAGGACATGGTGCAACAGATGCGGGACGGAGACCCCGCCCCATGTGCAAGAGTGAAGGCCAGGTGCCCCACACTCCCAAGACCCAAGAAGGGCTGAAGTGCCTGTGGCCAGCTGGGGGTCTGGGGCACCAGGGCCTGTGGATGGCTGGACAAGGTCTCCTCCCCGGAAGCGGCCCAGGCCCCACTGTCCTCCCCATACAATGCAGCTCAGGCTCCAGGGGGGAGCTGCTCATTCCCACCCTGGGTCACTGTGTCTACATGCAAACAGCCTGGCCCAGGGACCTGGAGCCCAGGGAGGCCAAGCCCAATAGTGAGAAGTTGGAGGGGGTGGGGTTGGATGGGGAGTGGAGGTGTGTGTGAGGCAGTGCAATCACACAGGGAGCTCCCAGAAGCCGGTGAAAAGCAAGACCAGCCGCTGACCACCCATCTGCTGGGTGGCCTGTGGTGAGGACGTCCTGGGGTGGGTTCTGGGCTGTGGCTGTGTTCTCTCCTTGGGGGCACATGGGTGATCTTTCTCCTCTCCCAACTCCAGCACCAGCCCAGGACGTAGAGTGAGCTGCTGCTTTACCACGTGTCACAAGGAGCCCAGTGCAGGGACCCACCTGGACACCTAGAGGGGCGTCCATCCCCAGGTGACACACCATTTTGGACAGTTCCTCAGGCGCAGCTCTGAAGCCCAGTCTGGCCTATGCAGCATCTCCTTACCCAACTGAAACCCCGGGACCCCTTCTTGGGGAACCTACTCCCCAATTCCCACTGCTCACCCTCCTTGACCTTTCATTTCTTTTCATTTTTATATTTTCCTTTTATGTGCTGTCTGGTGTGATTGATTTTTAAGTTTTAAATAAATGGTTTGTTTATATTTTAAATTGTGCTATTCTTGTGCATGAAGTACATTCACGGTGCTGTGCAAGCAACATAACTTTCTAGTTGTAGAAAGTTCCATTTTCCAAAAAGGAAACCCTACACCAGCATAACTCACTCTCACTCTTCCTGCCTCTGGCAGCCCCTGATCTGCTTTCTGTCTCTGCTCCTTTATCTATTCTAAACCTTTCCTGTCAATGGAATCTTCCCATAGGTCCCTTTTGTGTCTGCTCACATATTTTTGTTTGTTTTTATCTGACATCAAATGTTTGTTATTGGAAAGAAAATCCCAGGTGGATTGGAGATTAGATGTAAGAAAAGAGGCCCTTTAATAATTGTGTGCATCACCTCAGGGTAGAGACTGCTACACTAAGTGTGACCCCAGGGCCAGAAAGCAGTCAGGCAATGGCTGGCTCTTTCTGTGCGCAAAACAAAAGGAGAAAAATGCAGAAATCTGGACAGAGAAATCCCAAGCTGAAAAGAATTTCTCACAACCCACGGCCAGAGAAAGGTGTGACATCCCTGTGGTGCAGAAAACCATCGAAGGGGGGGTGTTTTCTAAGGGGACAGAGGGCAAACACATGCACCTCCAAGGAGAGTCACTGCACACGCCAGTACATGTCAGAGATGCCCGCCCTCCCTGATGGGGACACCCACTGTCAATACTGAGGAGAGGGCATGGTCCCCATCAGGCTGGCAGGCTTCTGGTCTGATGGAGCCCAGCCCTGGGGACAAAGTGAAGAAGCAGAGGCCCCAGCAGATCCTCTGGGGAAAGGGGAAAGGCCCCTCTGGGAGGACAGTGTGCAGGACCCGTCAAATTCCCCCAGGGCACCCCTTCAGTGCCCATCCTAGGAGGTTACCCCATACAAGTTTTTACACTATTTTGCAAAGATGTACTTCTGAGACTCCCTATCAGAGACTGATGAAATAGCCTGGAAATGATAAAAACAAAAACACTAATGCATACCTGAAAACACTAATCCATACCTGCTATTACGGATAGGAAGTAGGTAGGTGTGCTGTGCCGGCACAGCTAGGTTTGGTGAGCCTGAGGAGGGGCAGTGAAGGATTAAAGAAGACAGACAAGAGAATACAGCTGGGGCTAGGTAGATCTCTGGACATAGAGAGACCCAGCCTGCACGCCGAATCTTTATTTTATAGTCAGAGCACACAAAGCAAAACAAGGGAAGTGGTCAACATGTTTACAATGTTCTTGTGAGTTTCACTTTGTTTTGGCAGCACTTGTTGCACCTCCCACAGCCCATTAGCTACCAAGGAAGGAACTAGGGAGGGCTATAAAGTCAAGCTTAATTATGCTAGGAGGGCTCTGCCCTCCAAGCTGGGGCTAGTTTGTGGCCCTGCCACAGGTCAGTCCGAGGCTTGACCCTATAGCTGCTCCCTACAGGTAGGTGATGGAGAAAGAAAAACATTACTTTATGGGAAAATAACTATATGTGCTGAGAAAGTTTGCTATTTCTGGAAAAGTAAGTATTTCAGCTTGAAGAGATGTCAGCTGGGAGGAGAGGTTGACACTCGTTGCATGGAGAGGAGGTGCAAAGAGAAAAGCATCACAGTTCCTGCCTCCGGATTAAGGAGTTGGACACCTCGAGAGGAGCAGGATTTTCCATGGAGGGGGCTAGCCACTGTATCCTGCTGTTATTTTCTGGATCTGTATAGGTGTTTTATATTAATTATCTAATTTACACCCACCATTCACTCTAACATATGAGACACATTCACAAAAAAGAAATAACAGCTACAACACATTCTTATCCAAAAGGCACAGTTTAAGTGTAAGTATAGTGTTTAGTAGATAACACAAGATTAATGTCAGTAATTGGACTCCTTCTTTGTAGCCATAACTCAAAGTGTTGAATTCTATTTGTTGTTCCTTCCACACTATTACTGTGTAATAACAAGAAGTTTATGCTCTTAAGAAGAATGGGTGATATTAACATCAGTCTAAGTACAGACCACTCATTGACCCAATACTAGGTCAATATTTCCACTGGATGAAAATAATCATTGTTCAGAAGTGGGAAATTTGTGTGCAGAGACTTAAACTGTTATCTAAAGACAATTTGATAATGAACCAGAAAAAAAAGTAATATGAATATAATGCACCATTATATTTCATCTACCTGGGCTGCTGGGCTTTGAAACATTTCCAGGAGGTTCTAAAAAATATCTTTTTTTTTCTTCCTTCTTTTCTTTTCATTTCACTCTCTCTCTATCTACCTATATATCATTTATATGAAATGTATCAATGAGATAATCACATGGCTAGAAGATAAGGATTAATTTGGTCCCATATCTAGATAAAATTATAAAATATTTAATAGGAAGGAAGTTGTAGGTACATGAATTCAGTTGTAATCAAACAACTATAGTTCTTAGTAATCCTTCAAAAATCAGTTATC
>NW_006296057.1:1310975-1311490 GCF_000327345.1 Myotis davidii
ATATATATATTATATATATGGCAAGTTGACTACTATAAAAAATGTAATTGTTGGTGACTGACATATTTGCTAAGTAGGAGGTGGTAGGTAAAATTTATTTTCAGAGTTTGGTCGAAGATCTGTAGCTTTTGTTTCAAATGATTCAAAATTGGGAATAAGAGTGCAGTGTCACCATTTTTCTTTCAAATAGTTTGAAATAGAATGTTCATCATTTGTATATCTTCCTTTACCTAGCACAGTTTTATAAATCATGACTCTGAACTTTATAGCTGATTTCCTTCCTATCTTAAAAGTCATTTTTTTTTTCTTGGAACAATTGCTCTTGGCTACCTAATTCCATCACTGAATATCACTCTAGTCAGTGAGGCCTTAAGTTAGGTTTTACTTAAGGGGGAAAAGAAAGCAATTGTATGTCTTTATTAGGAGACAGTGGGGAAGAAAAGAAAATTATAACAACAAAAGCTCAATGAAGACAAGTGAAATGCTTGACTCAATAAGGATGGTACTAAGGTGAC
>NW_006296057.1:1311624-1320753 GCF_000327345.1 Myotis davidii
TTTGAAACATTTCCAGGAGGTTCTAAAAAATATCTTTTTTTTTCTTCCTTCTTTTCTTTTCTTTTCATTTCACTCTCTCTCTATCTACCTATATATCATTTATATGAAATGTATCAATGAGATAATCACATGGCTAGAAGATAAGGATTAATTTGGTCCCATATCTAGATAAAATTATAAAATATTTAATAGGAAGGAAGTTGTAGGTACATGAATTCAGTTGTAATCAAACAACTATAGTTCTTAGTAATCCTTCAAAAATCAGTTATAAGCATCTAGAAATATGTTGTTTGGATAATGAACTTTTTATAAGAAATGCCATGATAATTACAAAAAATGATGAATAAAAGCTTCAAATTGTATTAATCAATGCAATTATTATTACAAATTTAAATCATGCTGGCCCCTTGCAATTTCCTTCCTTCTTTTTTTCGTTCTTTTTCTCACAAATGAATGAGAAATTGAATAGGTTGAATGTAGCTAAAATTTCCTTGGATTTCCCATAAAACAACTAATGCTAAATTATAACTTCCGATGTTGTATCATGTCTTTATTGCATATACTTTTTATGTTTTAGGTAGCGTGTTTTAACCATGTTATACTCAAATATATATGAAAACAAAAAATATTTTATTGAGACTTAGTTTTAGCTTTTGCTCTTTTCCTTTAAAAAGTTATTGAACAGGTCACAAGAATGCAGGATGTGTTACAAGAGAGGGGGAACTCTTATGATTGTGGTAACTTGCAACATGAAGCTTTTGAAATTAAAGCATAAGAAGACATTATAGAGACTTATATACAGACAAAAGAAAAACAATTTCATAGGAGTCCTGGAAAAAGCCTCTGAGAATTTTTTATAAGTAGAAGGAAAAACAAAAGGGAAAGAATATTTAAATACCTACAAAAGGCCAAATATTTTCTAAACATTAATTTATATCAGGGGTGGGTATTATTATTCTCACTTCACTAATGAGTGAGAGAAGATCTATGCCTTGTCCCCCAGTGAGTTAGTGCTAATTCGATGCCAGCTAAACATTAGGATTCTAAACCCACATTTCCCCCCACTAATTCATGTTGTCTGTTCAATTTGAGAATTAGTAGTGCAGCATTATTCATAATCTAAAATTAAGACAGCTTTAAAAGATAGAGTTGAATATATATAACCTAATTCCATCACTGAATATCACTCTAGTCAGTGAGGCCTTAAGTTAGGTTTTACTTAAGGGGGAAAAGAAAGCAATTGTATGTCTTTATTAGGAGACAGTGGGGAAGAAAAGAAAATTATAACAACAAAAGCTCAATGAAGACAAGTGAAATGCTTGACTCAATAAGGATGGTACTAAGGATTCAGTAGAATTCAAAATAGTTTAAAATGTTATCCTTTTTTCACCAAGGCTGCTGTGGTCCCATAACCTGTGTACTGAAGGGTCATGGGTTTGATTCTTGGTCAAGGGTATGTACCTGGGTTCCAGGTTCAACCCCTACCCAAGTAGTTGGGGCACATGTGGGAGGCAACCAATGTTTCCCTCTCATACATCAATGTTTCTCTTTCTTTCTCTCTCTCTCTCTGTCCCTTCCACTCTCTTTAAAAATCAATGGGAAAAATATCCACAGGCGAGGATTAACAAAAAATAATTACTTTTTTTCCAAGCCAACAACAGAACTGAAAGTAAGCTATAATAATTGATTGTGATAATACAGGGATGCTATGAAAGATACCGCTCACATCTTTAAGGCCAATGACTTTCCAAATGCTTTACCTAGAAAGCTATTTAATGAATAGATCTGAATGTCCCTGTCTTGTCCTATGTTTTTCACTATCTTTTAAATTCATTTAAAGATCTATGAAGTCAAAATGATGGAAAGATGTGCATTCATATATGTAATGCTGTTCTTGTTTTACATATAAAATATTAAAGAATAACATATCTGGGATTTTTCTTTTTGAGTAAAAAAAACAAAGCTAATGGGCTAGATACTACTGAGTCCCAAAAGATGACATAACATCCATCGTGAGGACTCTGTCACTAGTATAGTGTCCTAATTAGTTTTGCTGTAGGAGGTGTAGCATTAGAGACATGCATCTTTATTGAAGACTGCAGTCAGCTGGCTTCAAGTGTAAAATTTTATTGCTTTAGGTAATAGCATCAAGCAGCAATATGAGCACTACATGTAATTTATGTTACCATTTAGAGGGTATGTGTATTCTGCTAAAGTCATATTCACACCATTCTAGTCATTCTTAACATGACCATTCCAGTATACAGGGTGGGGCAAAAGTAGGTTTACAGTTGTGAGTACATGAAACACAGTTTGTTCTTGTATTGTTATTGATTCATTATTGTATTATTTTCCATAGGAACAACTGTAAACCTATTTTGCCTGCCCCTGTATATTATATAACATTCTAGACACATTTTCCCCATCCAAAGCTCTCCCCAGTTGCATCCTCCAGAAATTCAGTGAATAAAAATAAAGTTTATGGAGAATATTGGCTTTCAGTGTTAAATGACAGGAAAGTCAAAGGCTATGGAAATTGAGAAGTCTACCCAAGCAATCAATTCACTCTTATAATAGGTTTCTCAGCACTACAGGGGTGGGGGGGGGGCGGGTATGATGTGCTTGTAGTTTGCTGATGCCTTGATCAAATATGATAGGAAATAAAACATAAAATAAATTATATATATTTCTGCATGGATATAGCCATAATATATAATCATATATATTTGCATATATGTGCAAATTTCTAGATATCTCTAATAGGTTAATGCTAATTCATGTATTAGATTAAAAAAAAATAAGGGATAGAGAAGTTGTAAAACCAAATTAAATTTTAATAAATTTTCAAACAAACTATCAGTTTCTTCAAGAATGCAATTAGTCTTGGTTTTGGTTTTCATTTGAGCTGAACAGACATTTTTTGTGCCTACCTCCTATATTAATTATTGGGGATGCCAAACTGAATGAGTCAGGTTATTACTTTTTAAGGAACATGTTATGTAATTAAGATAAATGCTATAAAAAGAGCCTTACATAATTTCTTCATGATATTTATGGAGGCATATAAGACCAATGGTAATTTTTCAGTGTATTTATCTTACTTGATTGTATCACTACTTTTTATTTGGTATCTCATAAAATCATCCTTAAGAAGTTTTCATGGTCTAACTTTCCTCTTTCTTCTCAAACATTTATTCATCAGAAGAATTAACATGTTTGCTACCAGAATGCAATGACAGAAAAACAGAGTGGCCAGCATATATGTAAAGATGTAAACGTGAGGTTGGGAGGAGTGGACAGATTGCAAAGACTGATGTTTGGGTTGCCTGTGAGGTGAGAGATGGGAGGAGATGAATACAGCATGAACAGAGATAATGTACTTCCTTCTCTTCCCTTTCTTCCCTCTTATAGTCTTTGATTCTCCCTATTGTTAGAGCAAGGTACTATATCACGTAAACTCCACTAAGAGTAAGCAGGCAGCAAATGGAAACAACCTAAGTGCCCATAAATAGATGAATAGATAAAAAAAGATGTGGTACAATGTCATATTACTAGGCCATAATAAAGAAATGAAATCTTACCATTTACCACAACATGGGTGGACCTAGAGGGTATTATGCTAAGTGAAATAAGTCCTTCTCTAAAGACAATACCCATATGATTTCACTTATATGTGGAATCTAAGCAATATAAATGAACAAACAAAAAGGATGCAGGCAACAAACTTATGGTTGTCAGATGAAAGGCAGGGAGGGGATGGTGAAAAAGGTGAAGGGAGTAAGAAATACAATCGGTAGTTACAAAATAGTCATGAGGATGTAAAGCATAGGAAATCTAGTCAATTATATTTTAATAACTATGTATGATGCCAGGTGGGTATTAGACTTATTGAGGGGACCACTTCTTAAATTATATAAATGTCTATATAATGTCTAACCACTATGCTATACACTTGAAAGTAACAAAACAATATTGAATATCAACTGTAATTGAAAAAAGTATATTTAAAAAGTAGGCAGCATCCAATTTCTTTAAGAAAGAGGGTCTTCCAAATAGAATTCTGACTTTCTTTCTTTAACTGGTAGTTTGTGTAAAGAGAGTAACCAAAGATGTGACTTGACTCTTTTCTTTTTTGACTGAAAGCATCACTGTCCATGTGAGAAGCATTCTCTTAAAAGGATGGCGCCACTGGGGCACCACCAGGTCCACGGTAGCATGTTCCTCTTACCCCTCCTTAGGGGAAAAAACAACAAACAGGCCGATGTGCGAACCATACCTAACCAGAAGAGGAGCACTTATCATCCCAAATAGTTCAAATTGTGTTGCAGTAACAAACTGACAATATCGGTGGCTCATAACTAAGGAAGATTGATTTCTTGCCTTACGTGTCCATTTCCGGTTCCCTGCAGTTCAGTTCCATATCGCACTCCTCTGAGAACCAGACCGATAGAGCTGGCCATCCTGGAAAAAGGAGAAAAGAAAGTGGTGAACCATGTGCTAGTACTTTAAGCTTCTTTCTGAAGGGACATATATTGTATATGCTCACGTTTCACTGCCCCACGTGACTTCAGGGGAAGACAGTAAAGCTTCCTGCAGAAGGGGGCGCAGATCTAAGGAACAATTACCTGATTCCTTGTAGTGGAGAGCTTCACACAGGCCCCATGAGAACAGGTCCTCTCTTCTTTCTCTAACCCCGTTTCCTACCACTGGTTCCTGTTGCTCTTGCCACACTGGCTTCTTCATCATTCCTCCTCTGCCACAGGACTCTTAAGGTTGCTTCTCCCGCCTGGAACACGCTCCCCCAAATACCTGCATGATCAGCTGCTTTCTTCCCTCCAGCCTTTACTCCAATCTCACCATCCCCATGAGGACTTTGTGGCAATCCTTCTAGAGCAGTGGATCTCAACCTTCTGGCCCTTTGAATATAGTTCCTCATGTGGTGACCCAACCATAAAATTATTCTCATTGCTACTTCATAACTGTAATGTTGCTACTGTTATGAATTGTCATGTAAATATCTGATAGGCAGGATGGTCTTAGGCGGCCCCTGTGAAAGGGTCGTTCGACCGCCAGAGGGGTCGCGACACACAGGTTGAGAACCGCTGTTCTAGAGAAATGCAGCCACTCGGTTGATATTTCTTATCTTTCTTCTTGCTCTATGTCTCTGTACTCTCCAACAAAGTACGTAAGCTATTCATGGTATTTATTATCTCACTACCTCACTCGATGGCTTGCTGCATGAAAGTAGGGGCTTCTATTCAAGTATGTGCCACCATCACCTGCAGTCGCGTCTGGAATGAGGTAGGCATGCAATGATTGCTTGTTGAATGCATGAACTCATAAATGAATGGGCCATTGGATTTTCTCAGTTTAGTTGTTTCTCCTGTCAGCTTCTCTGTCTCTTGCTACAAGCTTGTATCTTTGGGATCCTCCTTTCTCCTTAACCTGGAGTTCTCTTTTCTTCTACACTCGCTCTCTCATACATGACAGTCACCTTTGAGTCACGGTGATATACAGAAAGGGTGGGAACTTAAATATTGTGAGATAGAGATGGTTTTCAGTCTTTGCCATTGAAATAGTATGTGATTCTCAGAGAGTTACTTCAACCATTTAGGCCTCAGAAAACACGGCATAATGAAGAGAATATGACATTTACAATCCAAATAACAACATAAGACCCAGCACTACCACTCACCAGCTTTATCTTAACAAGATCTTAGTTTGGTTACCTTCTCTCAGCTTTGTTTTCCTCTTTTTGTCTGTTTATTTTCCAAAATCAGGCCAGGAAAATTATCTGCTGTATTTATGAAGTTGTTGGCCTTACCCTCCATGCCCTCCTCTATATGTACCGGGCTGTAATCTGCACATTAACTCCTTGTGTTGCCGCTGCTGCCTGTTAGACTCTGACAATAGCGAGCACTAGAGGGAGACCAGGAGCCTGGAGGGAGAAGAAGGGAGAACCGACTGGCAGGCAGTTCCTGTGAGTCCTGCCTGCAGGGCTTCTGCAGCTGACAGCAGCCGTTCCTTCTGTAGCAGCTGTAGCAGCCATTGTGCGGAACCAGCTTCATGCCGCCTTTCTCTGCTCCAGACACCAGCACCCAGTCAGAGCTCCCAGTTCTGAGGCCTGGGTTACTGCTCCCCAGGGTCCCTCTCCCCCGCTCAGGGCAGTCAGCTGGAGCAGCTCAGCCTCCCCTCCTGAGCCATCTGCGTTTCAGCTCCAGGGAATCCTCCAGAAGCTCCAGAACTGGAATAATTGCAACCTTTTCTCTTTGTTCCCTCAGCCTCAGGGGCTTTATAAAGTAGTTACCTTTGGGAAACAGAGTTCTCTTGTCACACTTTCCCCGTTGTTAAAACTTTACACCTAGTTAAGTCTTCACATTACATTGTCTCTTGTTTTTTGTCCCCTGACCCTGATCCTGACTGATGCACCAGTCCTATCCGAGTCATAGGGTTAGTGTGAGGATACGATGAGCTCATGTCTGGGACACACTGCGTACAACTCAGCGTTGTCTCAAAAATGAAGTGACTGGATTGAGTCAGCCATGCAGTGTGGGCTTCATGCTGCCCCCAGGAGACAGGGAATCAAAGAGCAAGTCTAAGACTTAAAAATATTTAAGTCAGCCAATAATAACCCCACCCACTCATCTGTGTGGATCAGAGGCAAAACACACATACACACACCCAGAGACTGACTGTTACTGGGGGTAGAAGGGGATGGCACAGCTATACCCATGGGAGGAAGCTGTACCCACAGGAGGAAGCTGTGTGAGGTCAGGAGTAGAGGCACCTCGTTTAACTGAAGGCGTTAATTAATGTAAGGGGTTTTTGAAAAGGTAAAAATAGATGTGCAGCTTAAGTTCCCGGCTGGATCTACAGGGAGCTGAGTTGTGGAATGAACTATTTTGGAGTTTCTGGGCTGGGAGGAGGGAGGAGGAATTGGCCTAAGTAATGCAACAGGAAGATGGAGAGAGACAGAGATGGTGGAATTGGAATAGTGGGAGCATGTCACTGCTAAATTAAGGCATTCTCATATCCTAGAGTAAGTTAAATTATTCTGCATGGGTGGGAAGACAATACACTTCTGTGGGGATCTCGATCTTTCTGGTTTCCCACAGGCAAATGCCAGTTGGTAACCTATTTGGGTTACTAGATGGTCTACTATAATAATTAAGGTTGTAAGCAGGATGAAATAGCTTCCTTATGCTGGAGGACAGTTGGAAAGTAAATGCATAGCTGGACTTCAGGGTATAGTTTGAAAGGATTCCTGGCTTATTTGTGCACGTGTGGCCTATCCCACAACTCCCTGGACATATCTGTGGCCTTGTCTCCAAAGACGCCTCATGGGAGAGGGTATGTGTTCCAGCCCCTGCTATGTGTGTTATACCTGCTGGAACCTCAGACAGAAGGACTGTGGTTGGCTGGACTGGAAGAGACAGAGATCTGACTCTATAAGGACCATAAGCTAAACTGCAAGGCGACACTCTCTCTCCCCTAATCCACCCAGCTGAGCACCGCACCCAGGCTGGGAGGACCTGAGTGCTTGACCTTCCTTTGGGTTACGGGTCTCCTTTTCCCCCCGACGCCTGAGAGTGAGCCTGTGAGAGGAGGCGGGGAGCTTTTATGTTCCTCAGAACAGGTGAGCATGTCTTCCCTGTCATCTCTCCCTCAATTCGAGAAAAAGCATGTGCTTTTGGTTTGCATCTTCAACGGCTATCCAGGTCCTGACCTATAATGATGCTTACTTTCAAAACGCATTGTAAAAATAAAATGAATAACATGGGATACGGATGATCAAAAATCACTCCCCTTTCTTTTTCTTCTTCTGCATGGAGAGAAAATAGGAGGGTGGATGGGGACCACTAGTGCTCCTAGGCAGATACAAAGGTGCTTGTTTTTTTTTAATGAGACTTTTTAAAGTAAAAAAAAAATACATGAAAATGTTCAGTGGAATGCTTAACACATAGATATTCTTGTGTTTGTATGTGTGGACTTACATCACTTTGAGAACCCTACGTCTATTATTATTCAAGCATTTGCTAATTTTAAAAAGGAAACAAAACAAAACAGCACTGTGATAATGGCGATATTTTGCTTGTGCTCCTTCTAGGAGGGATGATTGTAGCTGGAGAAGGTGGACAAACTGCCTCAAGCTGAAAAAAACCCACCGTTCTGAACAAGATGCATCTTGCATTTTCCTGAAGGAACCTGGAAACCAGGGGCGTGTACACAGAGTACGGGCTGCGGTCATCCCTTGGAGGGGAACCTAGAGGTGGCTGTTTTACCAGGACCCAGAACACCTGCCACGGAGAAAGGTGAGAACATTCACCCTTTCCCTCACATACAGGGAATAAAGGTGACACCATGGGGCCATCATTGTGAATGGTCACCAAATACAAGAGAGCAGGTGACTGAAGATGCCTCCACTGGCTTTGAATACCCTTTGGCTGTTAGATTGCCAGGTACTGGGTTTGTCGTCTTCAAACCACATCCTTAAGGATCATGCAAAGGTCCAGGCAAGGACTTCAAATTTAGTTGCCTTGGTTACTTTGGATGGGAACAGCCACTCAACTAGTAGTGACCAACTGGGTTTTGACCAGGGTCAGTCTGCAGAGGGGTGAGATCTAAACTGCCCCATTCTCAGAGGTGCCGCGTGGAGGTCAAACCTCCTGACGCCCTCTCCAGCTCATGCCCTTCCCAGGATGTGTTTCACTATGCCTTTTATAAGCACTGATAATTTGAAGTTCATTTTCATCATCGATTCCCCCATTCTCCTGTTACCTGCTTATAGTAATCAACCTTTAGTTTAATAATATGGTCAACTTGGTTGTAGATGCAGACACTGTCTAAGAAGCTACAGTAGAAGAAAAAAAGAGAAAGGAAATACTTTGATGAGACAAAGAAGTAAGGACAGTGGAACCTGTTGAGGCAGATTTGAGTTTTGTGTCAGAATACAATCTAGGGGTACCTTCCTCAAGAAAAGAGTTCAAAACTGCAATTATAAAAATAAGTAAAAAATCAGCAATTATAATGAGAGAATACATACAAAATTACAAACGTAAAAACGCAAATGCCAAATGATCACAAACCCAAAAAGTAATAAATCATATTTTTATTGGTTAAACATATTTC
>NW_006296057.1:1320887-1324646 GCF_000327345.1 Myotis davidii
TTATTGAGCTTAGGTACAGAAAACATGGGCATTGCACACATGTACACCGTTTTTAGTGCTGCTGCAAGCTTGTTCCCTACAAATACAGGAATACGAATAAATTCTACTTTGTCTGATTTCCATAAAAATTATGCTGCTTTTATAGTTACATATCTATAATAATAAAAGAGTAATATGCTAATTAGACAGGGCATCTTCAGGACTTCAGCTTAGGTACAGAAAACATGGGCATTGCACACATGTACACCGTTTTTAGTGCTGCTGCAAGCTTGTTCCCTACAAATACAGGAATACGAATAAATTCTACTTTGTCTGATTTCCATAAAAATTATGCTGCTTTTATAGTTACATATCTATAATAATAAAAGAGTAATATGCTAATTAGACAGGGCATCTTCAGGACTTCATTCCGGATGTCCTTCTTGACAAAGCCTGGGGCTGGAGGGAAGCCAGCCCGGGTCCCAGGTGCCTGTGGGCAGCCCGAGGGAAGCAGCCCAGGTCCCCGTTGCCAGAAGGAAGTCGGTGCTGGCAGCCGGGGGCAGGAAGGCCTACTCTTGCACGGATTTTTGTGCATTTGGCCTCTAGTTCTATAAAAGTATATGTTTTAAAGGAGAGAACTTCCATTTTGATGAGAAACCAAAATAAATAAATACTTAAAGTTTTACTCTTTGTAATACTTTAAGCAATAAAACAAAATTAAAAATAAATAAATAAATACTTAAAGTTTTAGATACATATTCATCAGAATAATTCTTCATAGATGAATTTTTAGTCTGTATGTTCAAATTGTGTTTCTCCTCCATTAACCTTATATTTCCAGTGCTGAGGGATGTAGGCATTTTTTTTGGTTCCTTCATAAGATCTCTGGTCCTGATGCATTATCTCACAATACCAGTGGGCCCTCAGAGAATTCCTGGAAGTCATTCCTATGCAAGAACACCAACCAATGATGGAGTTATACATGGAAGGAACTGCAAAATACATGTCTATCCCTTTCATACAGACCTAATTATATGCAACTAAACTTGTTTTTAGTTTCTTCAAGGCATTTAGGATCTTCAAAATGCCCTCAATCACTCCAAAGACATGAAGGGAATAGAGAGAAGTTTAAGTCAAAAGATAATGGAATCAAGATAAAAGATTTTACTTCTTCAAATTTTTCAAAAATATAATTCAGTTTAAACACATTAGTAGATCCCTCTAAGCCATAAATCATTCTCTGGGCACTTAGAATAATAATTACTTTTTAATGTAAATTTTTTATTGAAGATAACTTTCCTTCTTCCCATATCACAAGTGTATATCATAATGAATTTCCATGTGTACAGACTCATATTACTATTACTCAGATATAAAAGAGAACATAATCATGTCCCCACAAGACCTCTTGGGCCTTCTCCGTCACTCTCCCTGACAGGGTTAACCACTAGACTGACTGCTAAAGTCATAGTCTAGGTTTCCCTGCTTTTGAATTTTATATAAATAGATTCCTACGATATGCACTTCTATGTCTGATTTCTTTAGTGCAATATATTTGTGAGACTCACTTACATTGTTGCATATTATAGTCCCTTCATTTTCATTGCTGCATAACATTCCACAATTTATATACTCGTTATATGTTTAATAGCATTTTGGCAGTTTCCAGTGCAGCCTATTACAAATAGTGCTGCTATGGGTATTATTTTATATGTCTTGGGCTGTAGAATGAAATTCAGATAATTATACAGAGTGATAATTGCCAGATCATAGAGTATAGTTGTTCAGCTTTAGAAGATACTGCCACATACTTTCCCCAAATATACTAATTTATATCTATCTAGGAGGCTGAAATTTGGCAATGTCTGTCTTTTTTTTTCATTTTAGACATTATGGAGAGTTTATTTATAGTAATATAAGAATGTTATCATTAGTATTTCCATGATGACCAATCAAGTACACCACCTTTTCATATGATTATTGGATATCCTCTTTTGTAAAGTATCTACTAAATCTTTTGATTATTTTTCTATCCATATTTTTCTTACATATGTACTATAGTGCTTTATATTTTATGGATGTTTTTATATTGGTTTTATTTTTTTTAAAGAAGCGCTAAGTTAAGTAAGAAGTAAAAAAAAAAATTAAATGCATTTGTAGAAAGCAGCAGAAAGTTATGACTTAGATGGAAAGCAAGTGACTGGGATTAATACCATAACATAGGAGAGATTTGCACTGCCATATCCTTTGAGAATGAATTTTTTTTCTTCCTTGTTTATAATCATTAAGAAATGTATACATCAGCACGGTTGGTGTGGCTCAAGGATTGTGTGTTGATCTGTGAACTCAGGAGATTACAGTTCAATTCCAGGTCAGGGCACATGCCCCAGTTGCAGGCTTGATCCCCAGTGTGGGGTGTGCAGGAGGCAGCCAATCAATGATTCTTTCTCATCATTGATGTTTCTATCTCTCTCTCCCTCTCCCTTCTTCTCTGAAATCAATAAAAATATATTTAAAGAAAAAATTGTATGAGTCATAAAGGTTACATATAACACTATGTAAGGACCTTACTCAAGTTAGAATATTGAGGGTTGTATATTTTCATTTTCTAAGTTCTCAAATGCCTTGAAAGAAGCTTATGAAGAACACACTGTTGTTTTAGAAGACAAGAAAGATTTAAACTTATTTAAAAATTATACTATCCACACTTCATGGGTTAACTTTAATTGGTCAGATCTGAAAGAAATTTTTAATGTGATATTTTCCATGTCTATTATGTTTACAAATTGAGTACAATTTCAAAACTAAATCACATTCTGGATTTCATAATGCTTTTTCTTCACGCCCCCTATAGGAGCGCTAGTCGTCCTGTGAAGTGTTAGAACGTTTCCTGGCACAGTGCTAGCAAAATGAGTGCTGCCGGAGTGCTACTATTCCTCACGTTTCCCATTTTTTTATGTTTCTTCTTCCTTCTCAATACTCACTCGACATCACTCAAATATATTCACTCCAATTAAGTCACTAGACATAATCCAAAGTGAAAGAAGATACATTCAATGTACTTCTTCCCTCAGGGTAGAATAATTCCAACACGCTCTCCTCAAGAGATAGCATGAACACAGTGTAAGAGAAGATATATTTGCTTACAGCCCTAGTCCCCTAAAAATTACGAAAGGAAAAAACAAAAGCCATAAATGATGAATCATCCACAATATTGTTACTTTTGTTTTCACAAATTTAAAATTCACGCACATTTGTCATATCCAGAGATCTCAAAGATAATTTCCAGCTGGAGATAATGGAACCCATGCTGAGAAAATTAATCAAGGTAAATCCAAGATCTTGGGAATCATTGCTTTCTTTTATGCTGAAAGTTGCATTGCTGATTTAATACAAAGCAGGAATTTTTTTAAAAAAAATAAGAACAAAGACTACAGAAGATGTAAAGATATCATAATTGCAGTTAATATTTATCTCATGTCTGAGCATGGGGGCAGGGGGGAACACCTCATAGAACTGAAAATTGTCAACATTTAGATTCTGTATTTCCCCTTTTGAAGTTTGTCTGTTAGGTCAAAAGGCTTTTGCCCCAGCCGGTTTGGCTTGGTGGATAGAGCTTTAGCCTGCAGACTGAAGGGTCCCAGGTTTGATTCTGATCAAGGGTTCAAGGGCATGTGCCCGGATTGCAGGCTCGATCCCCAGTGGGGTGCGTGCAGGAGGCAGCCAATCAATGATTCTCTCTCATCATTGATGTTTCTATCTCCCTCTCCCTCTTTCTTT
>NW_006296057.1:1324990-1329107 GCF_000327345.1 Myotis davidii
ATAAAATCATACAACTATGGCAAAATATTTTCTCTTTCCCAGATTATTATCACAAATAGAATCGATAAATGTCTGTTTTCTTTCACTCCAAATAAAATTAAGAGCTACTTTTTTAAGTCTGTAACCTGCTTAAAATAGAATTAGGGCTTAAGAGACATGCTAGAATTTTCTAAAGGATTCAGGTGCATTCAAATTCTGCACATAAACTCAGGGAAAGGAGTTGGAATAAAGAGTTAGATTTTGAAGTGCTGTTATGTCTGTTTCGTGCCCTTTTCATTATGTTTCTCAGTAATCTAGCCCCATTTGGTTCCTTTCTTCCTAGAGGGAAAGCTACCTGGTATATGATGGATTAATTCTTTCAAATAAAGGGGTAATTTTTTTTAATTTTCAGGATTTCTTGTGCTATTTGGATTTAAATAAAATTTATGGGGAATATGCTGTTTAACCCAAAGAAATACAATTTTGATGTCTAGATTGCATCCTTCCTCCATCCCTCTTTTCTGTCCCCCATTCCTCCCTCCTTCCCTCCTTTTCTCCTTCTCTCCCTCCCTCCCTCCCTCCTACCAGAGGAAATTGTGTTTATATGGGCTATAGGTATAGGGTGCAGGGTTAAGGATCTCAGTGAAGGCTAAGTCAAAGGCATTAATCACAAAGAAGGCAAGAAATTGATTTGGTGGTGATGGCTCAGGATCTGAACAAAAACTTAATACAAAAGGGAGACTTGGAGTTTGTGGGCAGATTTAAGACTGCTTACAAGAAGACTTTAAAGACTGGTATCAAAGGTTGAACACTGTAGGTAGAGTTCTCTTGTCGCTAGGCTAGTAGCATCCAGAAAGAATCTATTGCTATATTGTCCTAGAAAAATGCTTTAGAGATTGACAGGATTAAAAGTTGCACAGATTTCTCCATCCAGGCCCATCTAGTTTGAACAGCTTCTCCTTCTAGCTTTAAAGAGCCGGATTCTATTTTGATCCTCTAGAAATGGCACCTATTCTGCACACAGGGCAACACTGGGGAGACTCTGGAAAGCTCTCCTGATTCTTGTTTGTGCTTACTGTCTGCTGGGAATGATCAGACACCTAATCAAAAGGAATCTTGGAAATCTCAGGTACCTTTCCATTTAAATAAAGTATCCAGTTTTTAATAGAAAGGTTTTCCAGGTGTGACTGGCTTGATTGCTTACTTAATAATTTATTCATTTGTTTAACTCTGTTCCATGCTTCCAGTCTCTGGATCCACTCTGTTCAGCAGTTTATTTTGTGTTTATATATTGTAATAATATTTATCTCACTTGTACTCTAGGTGATGGGATACAGTGCGGAAGGTTCCTGTTCTCATGGAAGGATCTGGGCAATAGACAAGTAAGTCATTTATACCACTCAGTTTTAACTTTTAATGAAGAGTCCTTATTTCAACAGTCTTGTCAATAACTGAGGACCTAAGCTTTATAAAAAGGGAACATCCAAAATATTTATTTGCAAATATTCAATACTATTTTATAATTGACAATACTTGGTACATCAAAAATTATAGAGTTCAGTAAATACATGTAGTTTTAGAAAGGAACAAAGGAAATCATCTTTAGATTACTTATCCTTGCTTTAATGCAATCAGATACGCTAGTTAGGAATTTACATCTGTATATAGGTACCTGAGTTAAGGATTCAAGATTAAAAGAGAAATTTGGATTTTTTAAATTTGAATTTTTATAATGACCCCCTAATATCTGGACATTTTATCTACTCATGTCATTTTATTAAAAAATAAAAGATTATTGTAAAATTTGGAATAACAAGGCATGCATCAAAGTATCTTCAAAGAAATTCCAAGTGACTTGTGAATCAAATTGGGCCTTTTCATAAGAGTGGTGGCAACTTGTATATTGAATGTTAATTCTGGGCACTTTCTATTTTATCAGAAAGGTGGGATTCTTTAAGAAAAAGAAAGCTATGCTAAGTATCAATATGTGCCATGATATTGTGATTAGGCCTTAGACCTTTAAACTCTTTTTTTGTTTTTTGTTTGTTTGTTTGTTTTAGTAGCCTTTAGGGTTTTTTGTGATCATGGTCCTCTTAATGTTTTTTTTAATATATTTTTATTGATTTCAGAGAGGAGGGGAGAGGGAGAGAAACATCAATGGTCAGAATCATTGATCAGCTGCCTCCTGCATGCCCCGCCCTGGGATCAAGCCCTCAACCTGAGCCTATGCCTTTGACCGGAATTGAACCCAAGACCCCTCAGTCCACAGGCCAACACTCTGTCCACTGAGCCAAACCAGCTAAAGGTTAAACTCTTTGTTGAAGTCTGCTGTACAAAATGCAAAAGCCTTCAAGATCCAGCTCAACTTTATTTCTGACCACGATAATACCAGAGTAGGGTATGAACAGAGTGAGTTTTTTAAAAAGAAGAATTAAATGCTTGATCTATCAGCTTTGAAACAGAAATGTTAAAATTCTCTAGTAACTTTAGGAATTATCAATTTATCTTTTTGCCAGTATTTTCTATGTATTTTATAAAGCCATGATGACAGATACATTCAGCTTCATGATTGTTAAAACTCTTAGTGAGCTTCTCATTTTATCATTAAGCAACAACCCTCTTCAAATCAATGATTTTGTTCCTTAAGTATATTTTGTGTGATAATAATTCTACCCTGGGGTTCTTTGGTTAAGTATTTCTCTTAAATGTGTGTGTGTATGTGTGTGTGTGCGTGTGTGCACTTACACACATGTGCATGTATCTGCAGGCATAATTCATTATTTTTGTTTTAATATTTAGATGTGTTATATTATAACTCATTATCTTTAAAACGGCAAAAGCTGGATTTTCTATTCTAATCCATCTCAGAATCTTTGTCTTTAACAGGCAAAGTAACTTATTTTTATATATTGTGAATACTGATATATGTAGACTAATATCTGCAACCTTCTTTTTAAATGATTTCTATTTAATATTCATTATATTTTCTTTTTTTTTCATTTGATCATATTTTAAGGAACTAAGTATACTTTATTCTTTCTTTTCCTTCTCTTACAGCTTTTGTATTTATAAGGACAGATTGTATAAATTCTGCTTTTTTTAAAACCATATATTCATTAGTAAAAAATGCTTTGAGCATTTTAAACTTCAAGTTACCATTATCTCTAATATTATTGTTTTCTATTATTTCAGGGTGTTTTTTGCATTTTATTTATTTATTTTTCACCCAAGTTTTTTTTTAAGTAATTTAAATTTAATTTTTCCATCACCATTTATCCCCTCTATGTCCACTTCCACCTCCACCCCTACAATCACCACACTCTTGTCCATGTCCATGAATTCCCTCCCTTTTTTTCCTCACTCCATCCTTCCCTCCGAACCCCTCTGCCCCAATCCCTCTCAATTTTTTCAGTTTTATTCTTAAATGTTTGCAGAGGTAGAGGCGCCCAATCAATGTTTATTTGGACTGTCATGCTGTCAGAATTCCCAAAGTTTATTTCATACAACTTAATGTTATAATATAATCTGGTAATATTGCTCTTGTTGTTTTCTGGACATATTATTTAAACCAGGTTCTACCTGCATAAACTTAAAAGTTATTTACTGAGTACACACTATGTTCAATGTGTGGTGATGGAATGCAGAGGTGGATAAGGCATGAATCATACACTTAAGAAGGGCTTAGCAGAGCACATATTGGCTTCCTTCGTTCAAGAGAACTGATGTAAGGACTCCTGCCTGCCATATTAGATTACCTGCCATGGCGCGTGCTTATGTGATCTACCTTAACCAGTGTTTTTGATTGAGTGGAAATTAGGGTAGGCAATGATGATGCAGTCATAACCTAATGGGCTACTCTACCTCAGGAAGGAGTAGGCATATATGCTCCCCGAGACGATGGAAATGATACACTGCACCCTTAAGCTCTCTACCACTGAAGCCAAGCATTCATCTCCAAAGGAGAAATTGCGGGACAAGCCTAACATCCTGTATGCATTCACTGCAGGTTGCTGGAGGAAGTGCTTGTACAGTCTCTCCAAAGAAGCTCTCATTACTTTCCTGCAAAGGCACCTCCACTGCATCGCTGCCAGATGGAAAGTTTACTGGTGGCTCCCCTCCAGTGTGAGCCAGGCCGCTC
>NW_006296057.1:1329147-1340007 GCF_000327345.1 Myotis davidii
GGAGGGCTAACAGCTAGGCTAGCTGGTTAATTAACAAGCACTTAATACACATCTACTGTGTGGGGAGCGCCATGCAGTCTGCCCTCCACCTACCCCAAACCTACACACACATCAAAGCTCAGCTCCAGTCTCTGCCCCTTTGCCTCCTCTACCGATTCTGACGCATTTTGATATTCCCCAGCGAAATGATCATCTGAACCATTTGACATCTTAACTATTTTTCATTGTTTGTTTCTTTATTGATATATAAAGGTAAGCTTTGATTTTTCAGCACAATTGTAAGCATGAAGACTTTATTTTTCTATTATTGTTTAATATATTTGAGACTTAGATGGTGATTGATTTATTGTTAGTTATTACTTCCTTAAAAAAAGGAGACATATGTAATACTCTTTGTAATACTTTAAGCAATAAAACAAAATTTAAAAAAAAGATGTTACTTCCTAAAATGCTCTCCACAGAACGCTAGTCCTTAAGGTCTTCTGAGAAAAGGGGCACTTGTTTGTGTGCCATGTGGTTGGGTAAATTTGTGAAATGCTGCACACTATTTCCTTCCTCCTGAAACATAAAACAATTTGCTGACAGTTAAGACTGAAAATTCATGTGTTTAACATAAAATTTTAAATAGGTATTTCTTAAATTAAACTGACTTCTTTAATGCAATCAGATATGATCTTCAGGGATTACATCTGAATTTATATATCTGAATTAAGAATTCAATATTACAGGTAATTTAAATTTGGTTTGGTTTGGTTTTTACAATGTCAGTATGGGTACTTTTAAATGGATATTTTAACTTTTCATATGGGTATATTTTCAAATGAAAGTTCTTCCCTTTCCCTTTACTGGGCATCAACAACCATCAAACCAGCATTCTACAGGATAATTTTGGGAAATATATTCTTGTATCACAGCCAATGGTTATTGCCAATTGTTTAATCACGGTAGATGCTACATCTGAGAGAGATAGCATCTGTTTAGCTCATGGCTGTAGCATTTGGAACATCCTGGGAGATGTCCAAAAACTTTGTGCAGGTAGTGAGTTAATTTTGCTTACTTAGCCTTTGAAGCTATGATATGATATGAGTGACATAAGAAAGAGAGGTGTGACATCTATCACCCTAATGATAGTCAGAGTCCATCCAATTGATCAGATTATCTCTGTCACAGTCTTTTCCTAAACAGAGAGGAACTGTCATTTGGTCAAAACTGTCTAAATAACAGCTCCCTGTGCTAGAGCCTTCCAATAAATTCAGAAGACATTAACTGACAGTTTCCTTGTCATCAGATTGAAACTTCAAGCAAATCCACAACATTACTTAGTCCCCCTGGATGCATACTGTGTAATTCTATACCGGAAAAGTCAGAGGGAGAAAATTACTCTAAAGGAAGTGATGCTTCTATGTTGATGTTTCCAATTACTAAAGGTCTTCCTACAGATTTTAGGAAGACCTTTAGTAATTGATATGACTTACTCCTGATGATATCAGGTTGTTGTTTTTTTTATTTTTGCCAGGTTTTCTCCATTGTAAAAATTTGATTTTTCTTTCGAAATTAGTAAATATTTTGTGGAGAGCTATTTTCTTTTTTCTTACCATACTGTCGCCTACTAATTTTAGCATTAATTAATGACTCTTGCCTGCAATACATATTATTAAAATGTTTACCAAGTGGCACGTTTTTATCATTTCTTCTATATTAATTGGGATTCTACTATAAGGAACGGATGTCCCTTTAATCCCTTTTATTTGTTTATGCATCAAATTATTTATTTATATCATGGATATTTAGGGGCTCCATTGCTTATCATTGTTTAGCTTTTTTCTTCAGATTATCCCAGCTTTGACTGTTGGGAACTTCTTTATGTTGGCTTCTGTGACCCCCATTCTTTCTTGGTTTTAATGCTTCCTTACTTTCTAGACTCTATGGTATTCCCACATTTCTTAGTCTATTTTTCTCTGATTCCTTCAGTGGGGGCCGTGTTATTCATTTATAATAGGGTTAGGTTCACTTGTTATTTTTGTGTTTCATGTTTTATTCTTCCTGCATATCTAGTTTTAAATTATTTATTGGTTCTGTTTATAGAGTATTGCTGGTTCTAAGATTCTATATATAAAGGTATGCACAGAGAAATTTCTCTCCCCTCCTTCTCTCCTTCTAACCCACTTGCATTCCCTCATTCTTTCCACTCTGTTCCCATCACCCCTGTAGATAAACCACCTCATGGTTTCCTGAATTTTACTACTTGAATTACTTTTTTGCAAAAATGAGCAGATACAGTGATATTTTCTTATTTCTTTCTCTGTGAAGGCTGCATACTACATTCTTTTACACTTTGCGGTGTACATTTAAAAATACATCCTAAAAATTACTCCATATCAGCAAATCGAGAACTTTCTCACCCAACATTCTTAAGTGTCCATACATACAAACTGATGCGAATGACTAATTTTACTTATTGATTGTGATGACTACTTACATTTGAATCCGAATTAAAGGCCACATGACCTGCTGCCTGAAATTTTGTTGCCTCTCTGGCTTCATGAATCAGGAAAACATGCATCTCTAAGTAAGTCTCATGCACATGCTCTGGCTGGTGTTTATCAATCCCTTCCTACCTGCTACTTTGTGCTTGAGTTAGTCTTGCTTCATCTTGTGATCTCATGTTTGAATTTGAGTCATTACTTTCCAGTTCTCCCATTCTGTCTTGTCCCAGGCACCTTTCATCAATGTTGGTTCCACCTTGACCCCCCAGCTTGTCTGTCAGTTTCACTGTCAACTCCCTCGGCCATCTGGTCTTGCTTTTATAATTAGACCTAGTCTAGCTGGGTCTAAACCACCTGACCCTACTCCAGATTCTATCTACCATTTCGTGATAGCACTCACTCACTCTTAACATAATACCTGGATACTGTCCAGTTTGCAGAATAGGCTGGACTTTAAAATTTAGCATTTTTTTTAAGAGGCTAACTTTTCTTTTTTACTATATTTTTGCAACGCTTTTCCTGTATTTACTTATGACACCGTTAAAGCAGCTCCCTGATGAAATTCATACATTATGGTAAATGTTTCAATTTCATGGAAATCTACTGAAATGGAAAGTATTTTGAAAATAAATTAAACATAGACTACTTCTGAAGATTATGCATGGCAAGGTTTAGCAAATCTTGATAGCTTGGAAACCCCTGATACTTTAAAAAGAAGAAGGAAAAAAAATACAGTTCTGTGCTAGAAAGTTCTTACCCTCCCACACTTACTTCAGTTTTCCAGATGCAGTTTTTAAGGTCCTGATTAATTGTTCCAGGAAATCTAGCTCCTCTGAACAGTAAACTTTCTGATTATCCAAATAACCCTGAACACACAAATCAAAATATGGGAATGCTGTCTGTATGTTCAAATCTTTTCTCACTAAAACATCATGCGATCATCTTCCTTCCCTCTTTCTGTTGACACACATAATGATTGAGACATTAGGTTTGAGCTATATGAAAAACAGGGGACAGCCATTAGAAGAATAAGTGAAAACATGGGCAGTGAATATTTGTGATAAAACAAGCCATTTCATTATCCACAGGCAGTTTGAGCCTTTTTACTACTTTCTCATCTATGGCAGAAATCAATCTGACTCCCTTTCACATCAATAGAACATCTCCTAGAGAAGCCCCTGAGGTGGGCATATAAAGGGTATCTGACTTTTTCATTAACGCAAAGCTATTCAAGCCATAAATAGGGCTTAATAGCGTTCAACATTCGCTGCAGAAAGGCTTCTCTAGCAAAGCAGTATAAAGAAAGAGGAAAAATTTCCCATTAATTCTAGCATTTAAAAGTGGAAGGCAATCTGAAAATTGTACCATGAAAATGTTGGTTCTAAAGATGAAAATGGCACAATTCTCGTTAGGGCTGAAGAATTCACTTTTTTTTTCAGATCAGGTTTAATTTTGCTTGTACTATAAACGCATACACACATATTTGTTGCTCTAAAAATACACTGTGTCTATTTACTTGTCACAGATGTCTGCTGAGTCACTGCACAATATGCTTGGGATAAATTATTTGAACATATAATTGAATAGCAACTAAAGTCAATATACTGTTTTAAAATAAATTATAGAGGTTAAAGATCCTGAGACTTTTTAAGGTCAGCTCTGACTGATGAACAGGGTATTGATGATCATCTGTCTGTTTTCTCTGCATTTCTCATTCTTTGAAACAGATCAGATACTGGCTTGCTTCACCAAGTGGTTTCTGAGATACTCCATATTCTTTCTAAATGCTCCGTTTGTTGAGACCAGGATAGGAGAAGTAACAGGTGATCATACTGACTAACTTTGAAGATGTAGACATTGTTAGTTGCCAAAGATATTATAGTAAACTAGAGGCCCGGTGCACAAAAATTTGTGCACTCAGGGTGAAGGGGGGATCCCTCAGCCTGGCCTGTGCCCTCTCGCAGTCTGGGACCCCTCGAGAGATAACGCCCTGCTGGCTTAGGCCTGCTCCTGGGTGGCAGCGGGCAGGCCCAATCCCTAGGTACAGCCCCTGGTTGGGCTCAGAGCAGGGTCGATTGGGGAGTTGGGCACCGCCTGCTGTCATGCACAGAGGAGGGTGGATCCGGAAGTTGCGATGCCACTCTAGTCACGCTCAGGGTAGGGCCGATTGGGGGGTTGGGGCACCACACCCTGTCACACACAGAGCCTAAGGGCGATCAACAGCTGGGGAGCTCCCCTGTATCAGGCACAGAGCAGGGTTGATCGGGAGGTTGGGGCGCCTTCCCCTGTCATGAACAGAGCAGGGTGGATAGGGAAGTTGTGGCCCCACCCCCTGTCACACACAGAGCCTCAGGGCGATCAGGGGGTTGGGGCGCTGCCTCGTCATGCTGATCCCGGTGCCGGGAGGCCTCTCGGCTCCGCTGATCCCGGTGCTGGGAGGCATATTACCCTTTTACTATTTAGAATAGAGGCGTGGTGCATGGGTGGGGCTGGCTGGTTTGCCCAGAAGGGTGTCCTGGATCAGGGTGGGGGTCCTCACTGGGGTGCCTGGCCAGCCTGGGTTAGGGGATGATGGTTGTTTGCAGCTGGTCACACACCATTCAGGGTGGGGGTCCCCACTGGGGTGCTTGGCCAGCCTGGGTGAGGGGATGATGGCTGTTTGCAGCTTGTCACACACCCTTCAGGGTTGGGGTCCCCACTGGGGTGCCTGGCCAGCCTGGGTGCGGGGCTGAGGGCTGTTTGCAGCTGGTCACACACCCTTCAGGGTGGGGGTCCCCACTGGGGTTCCTGGCCAGTCTGGGTGAGGGGCTGAGGGCTGTTTTCAGGCTTGCAGGTGATGGAAGCTCCCAACCGCTCCTTTTTTTCTTTTTAATTCTGGACCAGCTTTAGCTCTGAGGCTCCAGCTCTTATGCCTTCGCTGCTGAAAGTAGGTAATTGAAATAATGTATAACTCCAGCTCTGACTCCAACTCTGAGATCCCTGCTTGGCTCGCTGAAAGCAGGTTTCTGGAGTTTTTTTAGCTTCTATATGTTACTATGTTTCAAACTGCCCACTCAGAGGCCTGCAGCGGTAGGCGGGATCAGTGGAGTCCGCTGTCACTGAAGCAAGCAAGCCTCATGTTCAGTTTAAGCTGCCTGGCTGTCGGTCGCCATCTTGGCTGTCAGTTAATTTGCATATCTGGCTGATTAGCCAATGGGAAGGGTAGCGGTCGTACGCCAATTACCATGTTTCTCTTTTATTAGTGTAGATAATCATAGTCATTGATTTCATAGAATGTATAGCCTATTATAATCCAAGTAACTCTCTCTCTCTCTCTCTCTCTTATATATTTAAAAAGAGCTGTGAGGGACAGCAGTAAGATGCCAAGAAGATAATTAATGGAGGGAACAGTCAACTCCTATATTAAGTAATCATGAAAAATGCCTCAGGTGGGAAAATTGAAGCTTGGACCTCGAGTTTGAAGAGGAAACCATAGGAAGTTAGGAAAAGAATGCTGTGGCAGAAAAAAGAACTCGACGTGTTCAAGGATCTGAAAGGAGGCCAATGAAGATAGAGCAGGGGAGTACAGGCAGGGAACAACAAAAATGGGAGATGGGAAATTGGAGTTCTCAGGGAAGATGTGTGACAAAAGTAGATGGCATCTACAAGGATGGGGATTTGTAGTCATAGAATGGAGGAGCAGAGTTCAGGTTTCCAGGTGTATGGTAGCTCTAGGTAATTGAAAATTTGGGGTATGATCCAGGGGACATGTGGCTTAAGTGGAGATGTTGTGAAAGTTTCAAAAGGGATGTTAAAAGAAGGCTGTTAAAGGGATTGCCCCCATGGCTTTGAGACTGGGTTAGGTATTACAGAAAGCAAGACTATGAGTCAATGGCCCTTTAAACCAAAATCTTTTTAACATTTGTGGTGGAAATTTTGTTATTATACTAAATTCAAATCTCTATCATTAATACATCTTTTCTAATGTCTAAATGGGCAAAATAAACAGCTATTCCAAATATTGAAGATTTTTATTTTTTCGCATACATATGGAATGGTCGGAAATAGGTTGCACTTTAAACTAAAACTGTCATTTTGTTTTTTTACATTCAGCAACAAATGGTCTGTATTATAGCAGAGGCAAATAATTTGTGGTTTTTTTTTTAAATAGTCAGAGGTAGTGATTCCTGAACTTGCTTAAGTGTAAGAATCACCTAGGATGCTTCTTAAAGAATGCAAACTCCTGGGCATCATCCCAGATTCATTGACTCATAATCTTCTAGAACAGTGTTTGGAAAATTTTATTTTTAATAAGCACCCTGAATAAGGGGCAGGTTTCTGTAGTGGGCGTATAACACATGATGGGCGAGGGAATCTGAATTCCTGGTCTATTCTTCTGCTTACCAGATTTTGATTCAATCATTTAATCGTCATTGTGGCTCAGTTTCCTTTTCTACAAAATGATTATTTTGAGGCTCTTACTCATGAAAATTTCTTACCATTAGCACTTCTATGTATAGTCTATGCAAGAATTTTCTGCATGCAATAAATTAATAGTTAAACTCTTATAACTTCAGGCAATATTAGAAAATACTCAGCAAATTACAAATGATTTGCTAAAGATTCTTTGAAATTGATAAGATAGCATTTTTCTCATATTTTTAAGTGCTGGCCCTTTACCAAACTTTTATGAAAATAACCTAAGAGATTTTCAAATTCTCATTTTTAATCTCCTTAAAAGTTTCCATTGATATAGCTAATCAAAAGAGAAAACAACTCAGTTAGAAATAACACTCTTACAGTCAAAGGAAACCGCAACAAGCAGCAAAATAAATATACTTTTTAAAAATAACATTTTCTATTAACACATCTTAGATTTAAAAACCACATTTGTCACTAGTATCTCTATATATAAAAGCCCAGCGACCATTACAGTGGAATGATTGGAACGACAAGAATGACTGGTCTCTATCACACTGACACCAGGGTGCAAATGCTCAATGCAGGAGCTGACCCCTGGTGGTCAGTGCACTCCCACAATGGAAGCGCTGCTCAGCCAGATGCCTGGCTCACGGCTGGTGAGCTCAGTGGCTGTGGTGGGAGCCTCTCCCCACTCCGCTGTAGCACTAAGGAGCAGCGAGCCAAGCTCACTAGAGGCCTGATGCATGAGATTTGTTCAAGAGGAGGCCTTCCTTCCCCTGACTGCCAGCACCAGCTTCCCTCTGGCACGTGGGACCCGAGCTTCCCTTACAGCCCCGGCTTCGTCCAGAAGGTTGTCCCATCTAATTAGCATATTATGCTTTTAATATTATAGATATAACTCCTTAGACATCTATTAATGTTTTAAAACCTGTGGGTTGCAATGTATAATTACTGGATTATAACTAATTTTTTTTCTAATTACATAGAACACATACAGAAAACCCTGGCTGGCATTGCTCAGTTGTTTGGGCATCATCCCATGCACCAAAAGGTTGCCAGTTCCATTCTTGGTCAGAGCACATAATTGGGTTTCAGGTTCAGTCCTGGTGGGAGATGTGCAGGAGGCCACTGATCAATGTTTAGCTCTCACATCAATGTTTTTTCCTCTCTCTCTCCCTCTCCCTTCCTCTCTCTCTAAAAAGCTATTAAAAATCTTTAAAAAAATCAAGACATATATATAGTAGGTTAAGTGTAATTTTGTGAAAGTTTATTTGTAAACTCATATCTATTATACACATTTTTTGTATATATTCTGAAATTTTATATAAAATGAAATTTTCAATGTGCTCATAATATGCTAGCTGTTTAAACCAGTGCTATGTTGACTACCCACATTACAAGTAGATTTGAATGTCTGTGTGCAATATTTGCTGTAAACATCTTGAGGTCAGAGATCATGAGTTCTGTTCAAGACAAAATCAGTTTATTTTCATTGGTGCAGGGAAAACCCGAGGGTTCCTACTGGATTTACTGATTTTCTTTCAACAAGCAGTGATTTAAAAAAAGAAATGAGAATTGACTAGAGCTCCTTGAATTTGGCATATGCAACTGTTTTTGAATTCGAGGAATATATTTAGATGAAAGAAGACTTGGGGTTTTTGCCATGTCTTTCCCCTGAACCTGACACATGCAGTCATATGTCAGATCCAGAACACGGGACAAAAATTCAAGTTGAGGGCTTCCACTAGCAACATGAAATATGAAGTTCTAAGAGCTAGATGTTCATTGAAAAGCTGAACTGTGACTTGCCAAGGTCAGGGAGTGACAGTTTCATAAATTAATGCTATCAGAAGCTGCTGGAATTTTCACAATTGTCTCATTTGAAACCAGAAGGAGTTCCAATAGAGGTCATACTGATTATTCTGGGAGCAAATCTGAAGACTTCCCATGCATGTAAGAATTTTCTTTGAATACATAGTGTTAAAACTCCACTACCTTTTGTTTGTATGCCAAACGGAAATATAGCTCTGCTTGTATGTTCACTGCTTCAGTTGCTCTAAAATGTTTATTTTCATGTACCTAAGGTTACATATACTTTTTTTGTAGTTTTTAACTACAAGTAACAAAAAATCTTAAACTTGAAGTTTCAGTTTGCTGGAGATGGATTTGGATTGAAACTGGGCAATGAAATAAATGATAAAACAACAGTGAGGAAGTGACAGAGGCTAAATGAAAGAGAAAGAGAATTTTCCACTTACTTTGAATACGTATTAATTTCTGAAAAGTTCATACCTAGGTGAACTCGGAAGACAGGAATTATTAAATATGTATTTGGCTATTATCATTTGCCATTGGGTCACACATAAAGAATATTCTGAAAACATAATAAGGACTATAATTATAAATATTCTATTAAACATTTCATTACATTTTTTAAAAAAGATGGAAAGCAGGGACAACTCCTGTTGTTATCATGAAGTTAGTTAGTTAATATTAATGAGGAAAAGAAAGCTAGGGGAAGTCAGACATAGTAAGCATGGTCACCGGGGAAGCTTAACCAGAAAGCTACAGCATTGGTCCTCCAAGGGAATTAACACTCCTCCCTTCCCCCAACAGTAATGGACTGTTGGCGGGGAGTGGGGGCAGATAGGGGGAGATAGGCCATGCACAGTAGAATCAGGGTGGTGCCAGCATGGTGCTTGCCTGTGGGTCTAGCCTGGGGAATGATGGCTCAGCTAGGGGATGGACCCCATCAGAAGCTCAAGAAATCTTGGAAAGTTAATTAGTTTGAGGAAATTCCTGGTTAAAATCCCCAGACTAAGGGTTCCCTCTCTTGTTCTGTCCTGTTACATGACCTGCACTCCCCCATGCATTCCGGTGTTCTCTCTCCATAGCCAGGTGGCCTTAGCACCCGCAGGACTCGTGGCCCTGCGGACTTCACACGCAGGACGCTGGACTGGACTGCACTTTGATATGGAGCAGAAACCATGGGAAGTGGCCTTTATTCTCACCCTGCTGAAGGCACGGTTGGACTTTTCCCATGGCAGACAGAGAGGAATAAGACATTGGAAACCCAGGGTTTTACTTCCATCCAAATAAATATCACTCATCCTCCCTTGCGAGTCTCACAAAATTCTTTTCCTCACAACATCAAAAGGACCCCACTTCCACTGACAACACTAGGAGACATGGAGCCAGGCACATCAGTGGGAAATGAGAATAGGGAATTTTAATTTGGCTGTAATTTCTCTAATCATGTTTTATCTACTGGAACTCCTGTCATCTCACTTACCTCACTTTGCTGCCCTCGAAACCTCTGCACATAGATTTGCACATAGATTTTAAAGTAAATGGTCAATCCTAGTTCACCATCCCTGCGTGGAGCTGAAGATTCATTGGCAAGAAGGGTCTAGGGCAGTAATTCCCAGCCTTTTTAGCAGCAAACTTACTGTTTCCCCGAAATACAAAGAAATGATGGGAACAAGGTGTTGGAGTTATACTTACTGACAGTGTGAGATTCCGAGTGAGCAGGGACCAGTGCCTCTGACAGAGCTCGTGCCTGTGGGTGGCTCCCACCCCAGCTCAGGTGCCTCACCTCGAAGTGGTTGCCACAGGGCCCTGCGCCCGGCAGGAGGCCATGAGCATGCTTTTCACCGTCTTGGGCAGTAGCACCGCCTGTACACTAAAATAGGAAAGAACAGCCTGAAATGATAACCGCTGAACTGTCACAAAATAATTTCAATTTAAAAATAAGTAAGCAAACAAACATCACATTCCCCAGGACTAGTATGGGAAGCCCATTTGCACTTGCGGATATTCCCCATGGATCTCTGTTATCTGTTAGCGTATATAATGCCTGTTCTGGTCTTCATTCTTGGAGTTCAATTACTTAGTTTTTCTAAATATGAACAGTCTTTTCCCCGAAGTTGTATTTTGATGGATAGCTTTGTTTTGACACCCTTTTGTCTCTTCC
>NW_006296057.1:1340027-1351282 GCF_000327345.1 Myotis davidii
ATGCCTCTTGTGTGAGGGGACACAGAAAAAAAATTGTATCAAATCTGTTAAAACAGAGTGTTCCTTCTCTTAGACTCTCCCCTGACACCCAGAAACTCTCAGCAATAATAGGCTCAGCTCACAGTCCCGATCTGAGACGTTCGAGAGGATTTTAGACAAGATTTGGCTTTTGTTTGTTCTTTGTTGATACCTGGAATAAGGGGCGAATATTGTATCCAGCCTTTCAAATGAAAGGTTTGAGAGCTTGCTTTGAGAGACTGGTGATTGGGACGCGTCTATCTCATCCCACTCACTGGATCATCACTAATGTGACACTGGGGAGCTTGACAAATTGTGGTATCTGTCTCAGTAGCAAGTAACTAAAGGGAAGTAAATGGCCAATAACTTTTCCTGTACTTGTTAGAAGGAACTCAAATTACCTTGAACAAACAAATGCATTTCTATTATTATCTGTGCCCTGAAAAACATAAAGTTATGTGAGAATAATTGCTTTCTATTACATAAAAGTGCAGCTAGTGATACCTTTATATTTCATATATGTATGATAATTTATCCACAGGAAACTAAAGCATCTAAAATGTAATCAAATGTCTCATGTGGGTTATACGATAGTTCTGGAGTTGATGGATCTGGGAGAATGTAGTTCATGATTTATCGGAAGTTAGTTGGAATTCACAGCGGGTACAAAGACGTATCACAACCTGTTTCACCTGGCTACAGCTAGCACAGCACCGAAGAACTCTCAAGCACATCATTTAGTTGTATGTAGTGCTGCCCTTGAACGATGAGGACCAGCATCTACTCTTCACTTTCTCAGTTGCTTGTGGGAGAAATTGAAATCATATCTCCCACATATTAGTAGGGGGAGCTTGGAGCATGGTGTTGAGAAAATTTTAAGGACTGATCCAACTTTAGCGGGACAGACTCCTGTAATGATTAGTGGTATTTGTGTACATGCTGAAAGGGGAGGGAGTACTGGCCCTCCTGCCACACATTTCCCATCCCTGGGCCCCCCACTGTGATCCATTTCATCAGTCAGCCATCTACCCCTCTGTTTTGAAATGGCTTATTAAACTTCAACTACATGAACTTCTGAGTTAGATCCTAAGAAGTTAATATCCATGTTGTAGCCAAAAAGTCCTTAAGAAAAATTTAAATCTAATATTACTATAGGGTACCATCCTCTAATTTCCATTTCAGATGAAAAGTTTTTAGATAGCCTCTTTCTACTCTATTTTTCTTGTTTGAGTAATGCTCTTACTCTTGCTTCTACATAACCTTATGTAAACATCTTTCTGTCAGTCTATAAATAATCACTGGTGAGCTCTTCGATATGATTTCCATTTTAATGTGGAGTGGTGGTTGGCTTATTGCACCTGCCCAGTGTCCTCAGGAACACGTAACTCCACCTACTGTATACATTTGCCACACTTGTGTCTACTTCTAGGTTCCTCATGTTTTATTTTGCTTTAAAATGTATTCTAGCTGCTTCCTCATGAACTGCTTCTTGGCCAAAATTCCTCCCCTTTTAACTGCCAGCTCAGGTTTCATCATGGGGAGAACCCAATAGTACAAGATATGATTAGAAATGTAAACAAAACGGACTGGGTTTTTTCCCCCCTTTTTGCTTAAGACTAGCTGCTTTTGGACTAGAAAAACACTATAGAATAAGTACCCTGTACTCAAACATTTTTACAAGTGCTTACTTAAGTCTATAATATTTTCTTCTAAGCCTTGTTTTACTGTAATCTAAAATCTACTAACGGGTGGATTGTTATCTCTTCTTAGTGAATCACTCTCTAAATCTGGATATTTCCTATAGACATGCTTGAACTAAGCTATTGTTTATCTTTTGAACTCCATAGTACTCTTATTTCCCTAATATTTGTAAAAAATAAAGCTTAGCAAAAATGAATTTAGTAGTTATTTTATTTTTAATAAAGATTTTTTTTATACATTAATAGCTAAAAAAAAGAGCTATTGATTACTTCTGGATTCATTCATTCAACCAATATTAATTGAGCACCTATACTGTCCTAGATAGCTTATAGGGATAAATGAATCAGATATATCTGTTTTTATGTATTTTACAGACTCATGGAACAGAAAAACACATTAAAACGGAACTTATAGAGTAGTGGAAAAATTAATAAACAAAATATAGTTGTAACTAATTTTCAACATTCTGAAATAAAAGAATAAAGTGAAGGGGTAGATAGAAAGGTTAGTTGTCATCTAGGAAGACCTTGATGGAAAGAATATTTAAGTGGAGATCTAAATGATTTAAAAGAATAAAAAATGCAAGCCACACTGTAGAGGAAGCATATGTTCCCATTAGATGAAAATGAATATTCAAAATTTCCAAAGTGAGAAACAATTTGACAAACTTTAAGAATTAAACGAAGCCAGGATGGCTAATGTACTAGACAAGCAAGCAACGAAAATACATGAGTCTTAAGAAGTAAGCAGGAACCAGAGGTTCTGCAAGGGCTTTTCAGGCCATCATAAGAATTTTGGATTTTATTGGAAGTATAATGGGAAGCCACTGCAGAGCTTTAAGCAGAGGAATAGCATATCCAATTTTATGTTTGTGAAAGGTCACACTGGCGGCTTTGTGCAGCTTGAGTCCAGGATGGTAAATATCAAGGCCAGCAGAGCAGTTGCTGCATAGGCCAGATGACAGATGATAGCATTCAGGGCTATCTGATTTCAGAGGACATGCCGAGAAAAATTGTAAAACATGTTTAGAGTAAGAAATGAAAGACTTGAGATGCATCTAGTACAAGGAGTAGGAATGATCAGGAAGAAGAAAGAAACAGAAGACACCTGGCCTAAACAACCAAACAACGAATTGTTGCGATGGGAAAGTCTGGGAGAAAAACAGATTATCTGAGGAGGGCAGTGTATTATGAGATTCATTTGAAAATGGAAGCATGGAACAGACTCTTGAATTGCAGATGAAAGGCAGGGGAGGGTGGCTGGGCAGGAAGAGATCAACCTAAGAACTTGGATGCATATATGCATAACCCGTAGACACAGACAATGCGGTGGTGAAGGCTTGGGGTGGGGGTGGGGCAGGCTAGAAGAAATCAATGGAGGCAAAAGAGGATATCAGTAATACTTTTGACAATAAATATATTTTTTAAAAAGAAAATGCTGCTTGATATACCAGTGAGACAGTAAACGAGACATGTCAGGCGACAACTGACAGATGAAGATGGAACTCAGAGTGGACTATTTGGATCAAGATATATGCTTGGAAATCACTAGCATAGGACAACACATTTAAGTTAATTGGTTAATTAGACTGAATTAAATATTTAGTGAAAACAGAGAAGAAAGGATACAGAAATCCAGTATAATCTGAGAGTGTAATTTTAGAGTTTATCACTGTAATGGCAATAGATGTTCAAATTCCTACAATGTGCTAGAAACTTTACATATTTTAAATATTTTAAGTACTGGTTCATAGTTGAATTTCAATGAACACTTCTTGCTTGAATGAATGTGTATCCTTCACTAGGATAACCATGTTATCTGTTTGAAATAAGGTAGAACTTATCCTCATCTTAGCGAAAGTGCTAAAGCTGAAGACATGGTTTATAGGTGCCTACTTGTCTAAGAGGGGCTAAGTCATGTCCAGACCTTTCATCAAAGGATCGAAGCTGGGAGACTGGTTCACTGTCCTGTGTATAGGCAGACAGCATAATCAGAGAGGAGAATTGGGTTATACATTTCTTGGAAGAGTCTAACAGGGAATGTTTTTCTGAAGTTCCCACTCCCTACATATTCCAAGTAAAAGTACCTCCAAAGAACCAGGTATAAGGAGTGGGAGCAGTCCACAGAATGGAGACTGACATCTCAGCCTGAAGCAGAATGCACTCTGAGCTGAAGAAACCCATGTTCTTAGCTTGTGCTTCCAAGATGGCTTGCGATATAAGTGTCCTTGAGGCTCTTGGTGTTTGCAGAACACTGTGGCCTGGATAAAGCTGAAGGTTAAAGGTTAGCTGAGGCCGGCTTTGATGACAGAGAACAATGACAAGGCGGTAGTGGGAGTGACCTATATACTTCTTGAGTTTGGACTAAAGTGGAAAGTAAGAAATGTAACTGGCTCTACCCTTCTCCAAAGAATCTAAAAGGATTATGTGTGGGAGGTAAGACAACCCCACAGAAAGCAGCTGTGTGGAGTTTACCACTGGAGCAGGGGTTAATGACAGAAGTCATTAGAAGCGAAGAAGAGGGAATTGTCTGTGCCAGAGGATCAATGCGTGATGGCCCCACATGCACAAAGGCATCCTATGAGTGAAGTCTTGCCATCAGAGGGCACAATGCCAAAAAAAATGGCAGCACCAGCTACCTATGGTTTTTCTTCCTTTTCCTTTAATACTACTTTCACCTTGTCCCTGTTTCTGCCCCGGAGGGAGCTAGAGGAGGATGAGGAGGTGAAGCATGGAAGAGAGTATACATCAGTTTCACTCCTGCCCATTGCAGGCTGGTTAATCCTGATCTGGGGCCTGGCAGTGATCCTGCTGTGAGGAGGAGAGGAGCCATGCATTGGAAGAGCATTGGAAGTTTTGAATTCCATTGCACAGGACTTTTAATATCTGAAAATGATAATTGTTCATTAAGCTCAAAAGTAATTGCAAATTAATGGTTCTTCTCAAGATATTATCCAAGGGAATGGAAGGAAGAGCTCACAGATGGATTTGAGGGGCAGTGGTAGGAGAAAAATTAAACTACTTGTTTTTTGCACCCTTCTGAAAATAGCTTGTTAATAACTTAGTTCTAATTAGAAATGATTTCCAAACTCCTATTACTACCTTCAATGATGTGTACATAACTGGATAACTCAGATTGAGAGACTCACTATTTTAGGTTACATATATTTAAGAATGAGATGGTCCTCTGTGTTCTAGGATGATTAAAGTAATTTGTCAGTGGCATGAAATCAAACATCCAGAAAACCTTGGAAAACTGCAGGGACATCACTTTCATTGTATTTTTTCATAAATTTCAGAATGGCTTTTTGAAGATCGAGACCAATGATTAGAGTAAGAACTAGAATATAACACTAATTTTTCCATTGATGACCAACAGGCCTTTCTGTGATAGGATGTGCTCTACACGCACACCATCCAATATGCTAGCCACTAAGTCATATTGGACTACTGAGAACTTCACTTAAAATGTCATTAGTGTAAATAAAGAACTGGTTATTAAATTGTATTTTAACTCACTTACACTTACATAGATATATGTGGCTAGTGGGAACACAGCTCCAGATTCCTTAAGAAATAATGCTAGTCTACAAACACATAGCATAAAACAACATTATTTTAGAATTAACAGACATTCTGCCCCTTCGAACAGTTATTTTGAACTCACCCTTTAGCTAATTATCCTGTGTGGCTACATTTTGCTCTCAGCTAGGTTACTATCTGCTAATCTATAATGTTTTTGCCCTCTTTTATTATTCTGGCTAGTGCTTTTATAATTTTTAAAGGAAGGTGGGTATTTTCCCCACTGTAGAAACTATTCTAATTAAGATAGATCAGTTGTGCTGATTTTATGTCACAATTTTCCCTAAAGCTAAAATTAAATGATGCTGTAAGAGGATAATGCTCGTGTTTGATAGCTTTTAATACTTTTGTCCATATCAAAAGACTAAATAAATGCATCAATATTCCCAATTCCTAACTCTCTAATAATTATTCCAATAAAGAGATTTTCATGCTACCAAGCATCAATACATGCCCTTCATAGCCCTAATAAATCTGCTCCCAGAAAACATACCATGTTCAACTAGGGCTTTAGGAAGAATATTACCAAACATCAAGCTCAGAATGTGATTAACCAAATTCTTCAGCACACAGGGCTTACAAAATATGGATTTTAAAAACCCAAACATTTAATGAGAACTATCAAGAAAGAAGAATCATATCTTTAAAAGGGATGCATATTACATTTCAGGTGGCTCTTTTATATATATATCTACACTAATAAAAGAGAAAGATGCAAATTAACCATACCTTCATGATGTCCACCAGCCAATCAGGAGTGAGTATGCAAATTAACACAACAAAGATGGTGGGTTAATTTGCAAACCCAGGCACTAAGCAGGCGAGGCGGGATGCTTGCATCATCACCATGGCGACAATGCAGGTATTCTGCACCTCCCCAGCTGCTCCGGGCCTCTGGGCAGTGTGGAAAGGTGGCTTCAGCCAGAGCGAAGGCGGTGCTGGCAGCCAGGGGAAGGAAGGCCCATTCTTGCACGAATCTTCGTGCATTGGGCCTCTAGTGTGTGTGTGTGTGGGTGTATGTGTGTGTGTGTGTGTGTGTATATTTATATTTATTTCAGAGAGAAAGGGAGGGGAAGAGAGAGATAGAAACATCAATAATGACAGAGAATCATTTTCTCAGCTGCCTCGTGCAAGATTTGGGATCGAGCCCACAACCAGGCCATATGCCCTGACTGGGAATTCAATCATGACCTTCTGTTCATAGGTTGATGCTCAACCACTGAGCCATCACCACCAGGCTCCAGTGGTTCTTTAAGCAAATAACTCAAATGGGGGTTTTAAATAGCACAAGATATTCACAATAACTAATTTTTAAAATGTCTAGCTCATAAAATAAAAACAACTACAAAATGATGATATCAGGAGGCTGTCCAAGGCCATATATGAGGGGTGAGAAGATTGTGGTATTTGTAAAATCCAGGTATGTCTTACTGTAAAAGTCATGCCTCTTGTTAATTACATATTTAAAAATCTGCAAATGAAGATTTACTATATAATAAGACAAGTCATTAGCAAGACTTGTCATTAACAAGGCAACGCCAACCTTCCTATTTCAGTCTGAATAATTCCAACATTCTACAAATCTTTCTTGGTGAGTTTCAATGAGCTCAGTCTGCCAGATATACAAAAAATGTATACACACTTGTAATAATTATTAATTCCAATGGGTTAAATATGAAAAAAAGAAACATCAATTGAGCTATTAGTTGTAAAGTGTGTATACATTTTTTTGGAACACCCTATACTTTAGCTATTATATGGTTAGCATTTTTACTTCGTAAATCTTTTTTTAAGATTATATAAGAAATTGAATAAATGCTTTCGACATCCTAGTAATTTAACAAATATTTTTATCACGCACACGCACACAGACACACATGCCCATACAATATAAGCTCCTCTATTTCCAGGTCTATTTGCACAAGAAATGTTAACATAGGGAAGGACCTCAGCATCAAATTACATGAACAGGCATTACTTTATCAATGTTTAAAAGAGGAAAAAACACCTTGAGTTCAGGAAACCTAAGACAGATGTATGAAATGGTAGGACAAAACTTTGCCTTGATGGCATCTTCACAGTCCAGATAAGGGCGAGAGGGGGGAGGGGGGCAGGATGGAAGGAACTGTATAAACAAGAATTTATTTCTCACAATTATGGAGGCTGAGAAGTCCAAAATTAAAGTGCTGGCTGATTCGGTTCCCCAAAGAGGGGTCTCTTCCTGGCTTAAAGATGGCCACCTTTCGGCTGTGAACTCACATGGCAGAGAAAGAGAGGAAGGAAGCGAGTTTGTTGTGGTGGTTTCTTATGTGGGAAATAACCCCATCATCAGAGCTTTGCTCTCATAACCTCCTCTAAACCTAATTCCCTCCCAAGGCCTCATCTCCAAACACCATCGTATTAGGTTAGGATTTCATTCAACTTAAGAATTGGGGCGGGTCACCACTCAGTCCAGAGAAGGGATGTGTCAACCAAACTTCAGGGCAAAAGAGTTCAAGGACTCGATAGGAGAATGAATAGTCCAACAGAGGAGTAATGTAAGGAAAACAGAGAAAGACCCAGAGCATCCAGATTTGGGACAGCTGTTAAGTACCAGACTAAGGAGTTCAACATTGTTACACAATAAATTGATCAAAGTAATTAATCAAAGTTCATTTGGTGAGATATTATAGGGTGGTTTAAGGAGAGAGGAAAAAGAGAAATATTAGATTTAGAATGACGTACCAATGTGAATGTGACATTCATTACCTTAATAATGTAGTTCACTTTATAAGAAATGTGACTCAAAATGGAGAAATGAGTCAAATGAATATGGCAATAAAAGTACCTTCGAATCCAACTGGGGATATAGGAAACTAACTTTATATGTCATGAGGCCTCTTTCTCAAGCAAGTCCCTAGGAATGTATAACAGCTACCATGTATGGAAAGAACAACTCATTTGGAGAATGGAAAAAGGGGGCAATAAATGCAATGACTGTCATCCGTAGTTGGTTTTGAGAAATACTAAAATGGATGAATGAAGCGTAAGTCAAAAAACATTGCTATTTGCTGACACAGCTTTTCTCAACTACAGTATTGACAAAATAGTTGGCTTAATGTAATATATTAACCCCTTCCCCGGCAGAAACGTGTACACTCGTTTTCACAAAATTTTTTTTTCAGTCGACGAGTATACTAAGAAAATATGGTAAAAAAATATGGTTTATAGGAAGACGAGTTACAAACTGTTTTCATAACCAGCATCAAAAATACTATATAGAACCAAAATAAAAAAATTAGTCTGAAAAAGAAACGTTTTTAACAAAAAAATTGTTGGGGAAGGGGTTAAGAACCACAATGACTGTAAAGTCATCTGTTCATCTTTTCTCTATACATATGATAAAATTTAAGTTGTTGAATAATTAGAAAATGGGCATTGAGGGTGTGGAGGGTGAAAAAAACTAAATACTTATAAAAAGTCCCCTTAATAAAAAATAAGTTGTTGTTTCAGGGAAATAACAAAATTAACTATTCTAAATGACTCTTTTTCTGTTTTCTTACTCTAAACTTCATAATATTAGTCAAGAAATTATCTTCAGCCTTAGAGTTTCCTAAACACAGAATACAAAGAGCCTATTATAGTTTTTATTTACTTATAAAAATTTCAAATTTGTTATTGGAGAATTCTTACCTCTTTTTCTTGAATAAGAGTAAAGGACAAAAATACTATGTTAGGAAATAGTGATTTGTGTCCTTTGATGCTTTTTTCTATTTAACAAGCAAGTAATTTTACTGTTTAGAAACTCCCATCTTTAAAGGAAAGCACAGGCATTTATCTTTTATACTTTTTTCTAATTAATATATATATTTTCCTATATTCTCTTCTTTTAAGGATATAGCTGCATATTTATTCAATATTTTATATTTCATAATTCTTCCTTTCCAAGCTTTTTCATTTTACTTTCACATATATGTTGTACTATTTGCACAATATTTTCAGATACAGACTATTAAAATGGTGGGTAGAAGTATTTTTCTAAGTTCTGTGCTCCCTTATTTAGAAATTATGTATATGTTCATCTTCAGATATAGAATTCTTGAGATATTATCTAAATTTAAACACAAGTAATAATTTTGGCATCAATCATTGTAGTCATTCTGTTATCCCAAATACTTTCAATTTAGAGATTACATCCATTGTCTAAGCCTCCTATTCAGAAAGATTGGTGGAATTTCCATTAACTATGAGGTGAATGTTCTTTGCTATGCATAAATAACTTTCATGACTGTTTTTATTATAACTGTATTTGATAGCTTTTGTTGAATCATTTTTTTTTGCTTTTCTTCCCCCCACCCCCATTCTTTTCTTTTTTCCTTCCCTTTCCTCTATTCCTTCCTATTAATAAAATAAAGTTAGTCTATTTGACATATACCTGACTAAGAGTGTCAGGTAGTATTAATGAATTCTGTCTTTTGGGAGTATTCTAGTATAATTAGATTACTGTTAAGATATAACAGACAGACTGTCAATTTTACTGGATCTCTTTTGTTTAATTAGTTTTACCTGCTTTTCATATTTTAGATTCCTTCATTAACTTATCAAGGCAAAAAGGCCTTCTCATACAACCAGCATCAATGCCCTTTAGAAAACCTAGTGTGGCTTCATTACAGTGGTAGGTACAAAAACTTAGCAGGTATTCTACAAGTGAAATGAACTGCTTTAATCTGGGAAACTAAACAGAGAATACTAATAGATTTATAAATGTGGGGGTGAGGAGAGTGTAGCGAACAAAAATAAAATACAGTAGTACTCAATTCATAATATCCACAGAGGGGGTGACTGAGTCTTATGCAGTGTTTTTCTCTAGCTTCCATGGCATATCTAACTTATCTCACATAAAAATAGTGTAACATATATGTGAAAATAAAACGAAAAAATCTTGGAAAGAGGAAAAATTATGAAACTTATTTAGAGTAAATATGGAGCTATACCCTTAAAAACTTCAACATATCTAAAATTGAGAACTAATCATCTTTCCTTACATACCAGCATTTTCTTGCATTCTCTGTATACACTATGGGGAAAAAAACCACATTTTTTAAAAAATTTTTGTTCAATAATCCAGAGTAGTTGGTGCATTATCTGCAAAAAAGTTTTCATTTACTTTTAATGGAAATGTAGAATGATATAGTCCTTAATAAAACTAAGTTTACATTTCTGAAATCCTCTTTCCTACTTTTTTCCTTCATGAAATGAGAATGACAATTGATAGATTTTGTGATTGTGGGTACTTAGGATTTTACGTGATAAAGGATAAAAAATTAAAAATAACTGCATTTTACCAGTTACTCTTTATTCGTACTATTTAATGAAAACCCCAGCTCTGTGAACCGAGATTCTTATATGCTCTTCTTGTTCATTTCCTTGTTCCAGTAGTTTGGAGACTTTAGTGAATCTAAGAACTATCTTTAAAAATAGATTCTTTCTAGTCCTTTTTCCCCCTATAAAATGTTTGGCATCGATATCTTATGCTTAACTTTACAATAACCCACTTATTTTGTAGGTTGAGATCCTTTAAAAAAAGGAATGTGACCGACTCTTCCAATGAGTTGCATCCACCTGTCCCCAGACTGCAACTTATTGAATATTCAGTGTTTCTTGAATGAATGGCGCACATTTTGCCTTTCCTGGGTTTTATGGAGTTGCAGTTTGCAAGTGGTGTCCGGCATATATATATATTTATTTTATTTTTTGAGGGCTACCGGTTGGCACTTGAAGGCCTCATGCAGATGCTCAGCTCAATTCTGTTGCATGTTTGTAAAGCTTGGAGCTGGTGTAAAGCGCTGCGTCCTAAACGAAGTCCTTGCAGCATTTCAGCTCGCATGGCTGTCCCAGGGCTCAGGGCTGTTTGCTTTGCCATAGCCATGCACAGAGCCAGGTGAGCGCGGCCGCCGCGGCGGGGCTGGGCGAGGC
>NW_006296057.1:1352051-1355915 GCF_000327345.1 Myotis davidii
GCCCGGCACTTCCGGGAGCTGCGCGGAGGCGCTGCGCATTGGGCCCTGGGAGGCTGGGCTGCCTGCAGGTCTGCAGAGGCCCCATGAGGATGGAGCACCTGCCTCCTGCACCCGCTGGTTTCTATAAGGAGAGAGGCCTGGAGACGGAGAGGCAAGAAGTGGTATCAGGCAACACCTCCTGATGCCTGGACTGTTGTGGGTTTGTGAGGACCTGTTGTAATTTCTCCCTCTATTTGGGTTCTTTGAGGGATGAATAAGGCATTTTTTTTTGAGATGGTTATGTTTTATTGTACATTCTTCAATCCCCTATGCCTCCAGCCATTATCTCTAACGTGGCCAACATTCTGTTGTTTTTATAAATCGGTATTACTTGGATTTCTGATAAAGTACACCCTTTTTATTAAAAAGGTGTTATTTATAAACTAGGGACTCAGTCTGCTCCTGGCACTAGTTCTTATACATCTAATATATATCTGTTTGTTTACCCCAGGAATTTTTAAAATATCTACTTATAAGTGATTTTTTTGAATTGATAAATAAATCTGGTGCGTTGAAAATTACCTAAAAGCATCCAACGACTATTATTTGAAGTTTGTGAAATGTTTACATATGTTTTTTTCTTTAATGTTTTACACATTTTAATATCTAACTTTGGTTATCCTTTGCAGGCTAACATTATCTTTTTGCCTTAAGCATATACAGCGATCCTTCTAAACCTAAGATAGTCTAAACATTTCATTATTTTTATTATATTTTAGACTTTAGAGCATGGTCAGTGCATGTCTACTTTGCCTAATTTTGACTTTAAGAATTTTTAAGAAATTATCAATTATTTGTATATCAAACGCCCGAAAACAAAATGATTTGAGTCTCAATTGTGATTTCAACGGGGAAAAAGTCCTTAATTCTAACAGCAAATCTTCTAAAAATCACTTCAGTGCATTTTGTTAATGAATAACACTTTTGTCTATTAAGTAGGGAAGAGGATACTATTGTACCTGATAAAAATCGTAGGTGTATTGTAAGAGAAGGTTTACGTGCTAGAAAACACTTCAGTGCAAGGAAAAAACCATGAGAAGAGTTTTTTTGTTAGAGGTAGAAAAAAATCACGAGTTAGAGTTTTTGTTTTATTTGTGGCATATTCTACAAGTTTCAAATATATAACATATATTACAAAGCAATGTGCCAATGAAAATAGTTTTGTGATTTTCCTAGTCCTGGGTTTGGAAGACACTGCATTTTACTTAAAGGTAATTGATATTTAGCTGTAAATATTAAAATCTTCCCCTATGACCAAGAATATGAGAAGAAATGGCAAGAACAGGTAGGTATGTGAAAAGCATTTCTAGCTCATTTTCCAATACTGAAATAAACATTTTTAGGAGGCAGTACGAACTGAAGAAAGGACAGAAGGATATCGGCCTGACCACTATTTAATTTTGTGTTTAAATTAGTTAATCTGTCCAAGGCTTATATTTCTCATCATTAAAATGAATATAACCTACCTAAAAATGCTATAAAAAGTTTAGTGAGATGCTGTATGAAAAATAGTTGCTTCAAAGTAAGTGCACTACCAATGAGAATTACAGTCCAAAATGTGGAAGTTGTAAATGAATATTTTACTGACACACTCCTTTGTCTTCTACATTTTGTTCCTTTATGACTTTATAAGTATTAGCAGAGATGTGTATATTTTAAATTAATCGACATTTTTCACTTCAGTATTTGCTAGTAAAGCAAACACGTAAGATAAAGCCCTATGTAATAAGGGAATAAGTAAAAAAAGTTAAAAAATATTGTCAATTGTGGTAATATTGAGAATATTCAACAAACAAGCAAAATATTTAGTTTACATAGTTTTAAACATTTTATCTTAAAACCATGTACAATATAAGTATGGTGAAACACTTTTTGTAAAGTAATGACACATATATACAAGCGAAAACTACTTTTTAGCCTAATTCCTGCAAAATATTAAACATTCTGAAACGAAAATGCTCCATAGACGGCTTAAGCCTAATTGTATTTCAACTTTGTTGAAGTTTTATGCTGATAACTGATAAAGTATCATGTAATAATATTTTTAAAATGTTCTATTATATTAAAATATGTACCTGTTTAAGAAATGGGTGAAATTGGTTTTAGAAAAGTTTGATTTAGGATCTACTTTAAAATAAACTGAAACTGTAGATCATCATACCTGTTAAAAATAAATAACATTTGCCCTAGCCTCTTTGGCTTGGTGGATAGAGCGTTGGCCTGCGGATTGAAGGGCAGATTTGATTCTGGTCAAGGGCACATACCTGCGTTGTGGGCTCAATCCCCAGAGCGGGGCATGCAGGAGGCAGCTGATCAATGATTCTCTCTCATTATTGATATTTCTATCTCTCCCTCTTCTTTCCTCTCTGAAATCAATAAAAATATATATATTTTTAAAAATAACATTTTACTTTCATAATTTCAAATGTATTGTGTAATGAATAGAGGGTTTATCATTTGTAGAAATGAGCAACAAAATGTGTCAGGGAGAAGGATTGACATTTTTTAAAGTCAGTACTTTTGCATAACTGCTACACAAAAAATACTTTTTTATGTGTTTATGAAATTAAGATATAAAAGCAATATAAAATGAGTACTTAATGTAGGTTATAGAACATTCTCCTTGCTAAACTTCTTAAGACATCGATCAGCTGCCTCCTGCACATCCCCCACTGGGGATGTGCCCGCAACCCAGGTACATGCCCCTGACCGGAATCGAACCTGGGACCTCTCAGTCCGCAGGCCGATGCTCCATCCACTGAGCCAAACCGGTTTCGGCCTTGCTAAACTTCTTATACACTATAAGTATTTGAAGATTATTTGAAAACTTTTTTGTTTAAAAAGTCTTAGATTTAGGTTTGCCAATTCATGAGTATTGCCATGATGAAACTAATATTAAATTATTTAATAAACTAAATATCACTATATATTAAATAATTATTGGCAGCATGATTTTGATTCTAAATCCAAAATACCATTTTCTGTATTGCTACAAGGAACAGATTTTGACTGAGAATTTGTCACAAAGTCTTCATGAATAAATGACAAAATTTAATATTTCTCTTTAATGATTAATTGATCAATTGTAAATTCTAATTCTATTATTATAAACTTTCTTTTTTGATATGTATCTTATCTATAGACAATATTTGTGAAATGAAAATATGAATCAAAGAAAACAGATAATATCCACATCTGACTTTATAAGGATTAATTGTGCTCAAATTTAAAATTATATAACTTATACTAAGATTAGCATCTCTCAATGATCAGAATTAAACTACATTGTGTTCAGTTCATAGTAAATTTTGCTTATTATAAAATTTATATTCAGAATCTACTTGTCAGGATCATCTTTTCATATTCCATAATTATATAATAAAGAGCCAGGGTCATAACAACCGTTACCGCAGAAGGCTCAACCAGACTGGACGTCAGTACTGGGTTGCCATGGCGACCCAGCACTGACTCGGGCTGCTACAGGCGCCCTGACTCAGCACTGACTGCCTAGGGGGTTGCAGATCAGGCCTGGAGAGAGGCCTGCAGAGAGAGAGGCAGGTTCTGATCCATAGCCTCCGTGGTAGCCGTTGATCAGAACTTGCCTATCTTTCCCCGCCTGGCCAACAGTTGTGCCTCCATTTCTCTCCAGGCCTCCACCAGTGCTGCTGATCAGCCCCGCCTTTCTCATCAGGCCCTGTTGATAGTCCCAGAGATGCTGACTGGCATAGAAACTGACCAATCAGAACCAAGCATGGGTGAATGTAAGGAGCCAATGGCTGCCTAGGTGGCAGAGCTTTTGATGCTGACTATCATAGAAACTGACCA
>NW_006296057.1:1355950-1363666 GCF_000327345.1 Myotis davidii
CTGAGAGAGTGTCTGACCGCCAGTTTAGGCCCGATCCCGTGGTTGGACATCCCCCAAGGGGTCCCTAATTGGAGTGGGTGCAGGCTGGGCTGAGGGAACCCCCCCCCCCCGGCCTCCATCCAAAAATTTCATGCACCAGGCCTCTAGTTTATTAATAAGAATCTTTCTAAAAACCAAACTTTTCAGATATCTCATACTTTAGACAGAAATTGAGAAAGAACAACAGTGAGTTTGGTGCTTCATTCTTAATTGAATAATAAGCATTCTACTCTAAAAATTGAGTGTCTGAGGGAGGAACTTGAACGGCAATCTATCATATGTCCTATACTTAGGACTGATAAATGTTTCCCTTGTCTTTCATTTTTTCAGTTTTCCTCCTTTTATCTTTGACTTTATCTTAAACATATAACTTATGTTGTATTATAAACTTAAAAGATCTTCCTTTAGTTATGGTGAAGACTCTTGTTAAAATCAAGAAACTACACTTAGTGCCTGATGAAAACAATGATGATTTTTCAAAATCTAGTAAAATTCCCAATTCACAGGCTTCAGGGTATCAGGAAGCTCTGCTCCACATGGTCATTCAGGGTCTCAGATATTTTTTTATGCTGTTCCTCTGCTTTGCCCTCTGTCCTTGTTTCATCTGTATAATAGAAATAGGTTTTTTCTAGAACCAGGTCTCAGCATTTGGGAAAGAAAAAGAGAGGCCTAGCCAGAACTGGAAATGACATCAATTTTCCTGGTCACTTTCTATTGCCAAACTTCATCGCATGACCCATTTAACTTCAAAGGAGGCTGAGAAATGTAGTTAAACTGTAAAGTCTTTTGTCCAGCTATAATTTTATTACTATGGAATAATAGGAGAACTCATTTTGGTGGACTACCACTTTAGTAGAGTCTGGCATCTACTTAAATTTTTTAAAGAATTTATATGTCCTGGTAAAACATTTTTGAATCTATAGTTTTAAAAAATCTGGCCTTTTCATTCTCCTATATGCTATCTTTATGAGTACAAAATATAAGACATTACTTGAAATAAGCAAGACAATACATCTATTAAACTTTATATAGGAATGCCTATAATGTATAAACCGTCTCTGAATAGAGTATGCCATAAAAGTATGGCTTTAAAAACCTATACTTGGTAAAAGTTATTTTATTTCATATGTAAATCTACACGTATAACTTGAGGGGTATATGTTTTCTGTTCACATTGTTTCTTATTTACTAGGATTCTACAGCTTTTGGATCTGAAAGAGGCCTTGGAGGGTTTTAACACAGCATCTTTCAGACCTTTTGCCAACAACTTAACAGCTTTCATAGGGAACCACATACACATCACACTTCAAAACTTAGAATATGTTCATCACAATCCTAGGTAGTATTATTCCCTACTGTTTATGAATGAGGAACCTGATAAACAAAGAAATTGAATAATTTCCAAGTTAAGAAATTCTTTAAAGAGTTTTGAAATAGAGATATAATTAACATGACATTGTATCAATTTTAGGACAAACATGATGTAATCTATATGTATAAAAGCCTAAGTGACTGTTATGGTGAAATGACTGGACCGACCAGTCGCTATGACGCACACTGAGCAGGCAAGCAGGTGAGCAGTTAGGGATGAGCAAGCAGGAGGCAGGTGAGAAATTAGGGGCGAGTGGTCCTGGACTGCGAGAGGGGTGTCCGACTGCCGGATGTCCGATTGCCATGATCGGGCCTAAACAGACAGTCAGAAATCCCCCGAGGGGTCTCGTATTGTGAGAGGGTGCAGGTCGAGCTGAGGGACCCCTCCGCCCGTGCACACATTTTGTGCACTGGGCCTCTAGTATATGTATATATTACAAAATTATTACCATAATTAGTTACCATTCATCACCTCAAGTAGCTACATTTTTTATTTCTTTGGTACAACTTTAAAAATTTATTATTTTAGTAACTTTCAAATGTAAATACATCATTTTTAACTATAATTACAATGGTATACATTATATACTCAGAACTTATTCAAATAACTTATTTCTGACCTTACTATGAATTCTGGCTTTATTAGACACTAGAGGCCCAGTACACAGATCCGTACACTGGTGGGGTCCCTTAGCCTGGTCTGCAGACATCCCCTTATGGGTCCTAGATGGTGAGAGGGCACAGGCCAAGCTGAGGGACCCCACCAATGCATGATCAGGGCTGGGGAGGGACCGAGAGAGAGCTCCAGGGCATATCTGGCCCGTCTTGCTCAGTCCCGATTGGCTGGACTCAGCCACAAGCTAACCTACCTGTCAGAGCATCTGCCCCCTGGTGGTCAGTGCACATCATAGTGACTGGATAAATGGTCGGACACTTAGCATATTAGGCGTTTATTATATCGGATTGTATGATTGCTCAGTAGATTCTTAATTTTGCAGTCTTTATTATGGCTATGATTAGAGTTATTCCATAAAACAGATGTTTTTCACTATTTGTGTTATGTGCTCCAATACATTTCGGTAAATTTCACTTATGGGACTCTTGGGGCTAGATGGATAGATTTGGGGGAAACAGTAGATATTTGAAATTTTTGTCTACTTATTCAATAGAAATGTAGTTCTTTACAAACTGGGCCCAAAGTGACTGAAGAGAAGGATTTATATTCCTCGGTCAGGAGAGAGGTTCTCCCTCTATCTTGCTGGACACCTGAAGGAAGCATATAGCCTCACTGCTGTGGAAGCTATCATGTGATTATAAGAACAGCAGAGAGTTGGAAGAAAACATCATTGCAGTTCTGTTTATCACTCCTGGTGTCTATCCTGCATTTGGACTTCCATTTATGTGAGAAAATACATTCTTCATTGTGTAAGTCAGTTTAAATTAGGGAATTTTCTTACTGGGAGTCAAATGGAATGCTATTATCACTACAATGACACCTTAAAATGTGGGTGCCTCATAAAAGCAATCTTGAGGAAAAGACAACAGATATAGAGAACATAAAATGGACGAAAGCTAACCTCTATATATTGAGATCTCCTATAAATCAAACAAGAAAAAGAAAAACATTTCAGTTCAGAGAAAGGCAAAAGACCTTATAAATCCTTTATATTCACTAAAAAAAGAGTAGCCAATAAGCATATGAAAAGACTTTCACATTAATAGTAATATAAAACTAACTAAGATGTTCTCTCTCTTGTATTTCAAAACTAAATAATCACTATTTACCTAATGACTGAAGGAAAAAATATTAGAAATCTGAACATCTTCTCCAATGGTCCTTATATCTAAATGGACTCAATCCTATAATTTTTGCTTTAAAAAATGCCTTTCATAGTTTTTCCTTTTCTTTCATTAATTTTGAATCTGGAGTATCTTAGAACCCTTGGACTTCATTTTCTGTAAGGTGAGCATTGAACAATGCAAATTTGTTTTATTTCAGAGGGTAAATTGGTGTATGTATTCTTGACCAATAATCTTTAAAACAGGGTGTGCATGTATGATGTATGCTGGGAGCAAGTAAAAAAAAACCCACTCATATCTTCTACTTATATTTATTTTTTTAAATTTGACCAAGAGCTCTGTAAGAGTTAGAACTTCCCCAGGAGGAGAACCATCAGGATGGAGCTCTACTTTCATCTCTATCTCATCACTGTCTCCATCTTTCTCTATCTTTATCATATTTCTCTCTCTCTATTTCTATCACAGTAACTTTGAGAGATTTTTTGTAATTGTTTCATGTGATTTAAAAAAAAATTATCTTTATTGTTGAAAGTATTACAGATGTCCCCTTTTTTTACCCCCTGTGACTCCCTACACCCAGCACTCATTTTACATACTCAAAATGTTTTATAGATCCTGGTAGAATGTAAATAATATTACACTGGGAGGCAGACAGCTCAATCGCAGTGCTTGTAATTTATTAGCTTTGGAACTTAAGAATATTACTTAATCTCTTTAATATACAAAATTAGGTAATATAATCTATCCAAATATATGCCATAATGAGTTACATTATGAGATTTAAATTAGAAATTATATATAAATTTGTTTTAAAATTTTATATCAAAGTAAGAAAATTAGTATTTACTAGAGGCCTGGTGCATGAAATTTGTGCATGGGTAGGGTCCCTAGGCCTAGCCAGCGATCAGGGCTGATCTGTGGAGCGACCAGTGGTGCAATCAGGGGGCTCCCCCCACTGGCACCTGCCTTGGCTGGCGTGGCGCCACCCACTCTCTGGCCCCGACCCTTCCTCCCCCCACTGCCACCACCACTGCCAGTCAGGGCCTGTGGGCTGGGGGCAGCTCCTGCGTTGATTGCTCGTTATAGCAACCAGTCATTCTGCTGGTCGTTCTGCTGTTCAGACAATTTGCATATTAGGCTTTTATTCTATAGGATAAAGGATAATTTTTTCATATCTCTTGCCTTTTGGGACAAAGGAATTAGTCATTAAAATTATTTCAGATTTAAAAAAATGTTTAGTCTCCTCAACCATTTATTGAAGTTGAGAATTATTTCTCAGAATTTTTGGTATCTATTTCTTTGCTTGGCCTTTTATATATTTCAAGTGAAAACTCAAAGCAGGTTTGTATCTATCAAGTATATGAAGTCTACCAAGTTAACTTGCAAATTCCAAAGGTTGTATTACTAAATCTATGTGCTTCACAACATTTTCTGAGAGGAATAAAAACACTTTTGTGCTTGTAATAAGGCAATTAGTACTCCTAATAATTCTAAGACATGAAAATATCTGACTGTGAAGTTGATTATGTACTCAAGCAGAAAGCTATAATCAAAAGGTTTCTGAATCCATTCTCCTTCGATAATTTTTCCCCATATTATTGATGTAGATATTGAGTTTCTTCACAAAAATGCAAAATGATTGGACCCAAAGACTCTCTTTAACAAATAAGAAATTTTCACATTTTTACTAAACCAATACATTTTTTATGAAATAAATTCCTATGAATTATTCTTCTGAAACAGATTCAGCTACAGAGAAAGAGTCCAATAAAAACAAAATGTCCGAACATAATTTCCATATGTCAGACATTGCAGACCCAAACTCTCCATCCTCCACCTTACTTTCTATTTACCACATTACCAAGCTCCCTTGGTTTTTGGGTTACAGGGCAAGGTTTACTTCTGGTTGGATTTGTCACTAGGACATACTAGCAGAAATCAGACGAGGAAGTAGTATTAGGTCTGGCTTGCTACAGGTAGTTACATCTTTCTACCAAAGGTGAAACTCAGGTAAATTTTCCTTATCTACAGAGCCCTCTGTCTACAGGTCTGGTAAAGGTCCTAGCCCCCCTCACCACTTCTGGCCAAAGTGTAGGAAGTTTTCCATGGTAGCTATTACTAGCTTCAGGGTACTGCTCTGTCTCCTACACCATACCCAACTTTTTGTAAATAGCCCTTTATTAAACTATTTTAAAATTGCCCACCTTCAGTGTGCCATCTATTTCCTGTGGGGACTCAGATTGATTCAAATGTAAACAGTGACTACGATATTGATATTGATGGTATGCCTTAATTTTTATTATATTTAATTTAATGCATTTTTAAGATATCATTGAACAAAAGAAACATATCTCAAAATTTGATCTTCTTCAATTTATTCAGTTTGATGTTTTCTTTTTTTGTTGTTGCTAATCCTCACCTAAGGATATTTTTTCCATTGAGTTTTTGTTTTGATAGTTGACATACTCTTTTATTAACACCCCAAAAACTTCACACTTACAATGGGAAAATAAATGTTTTACTAATGAATAATTAAGTGAAATTTATCCAGGGCTTGATGTTTTGATGTTTTCTTGATTTTATGAACTCATTATATAATTCATTTTACTTCTTATAGGGGTTTTTTTTAAAAAAAATTGTATATTAAGTGACTAACTTAGGTTTTTACAATTTGAAAGATACTAAATATGTATTACTTCTTATAGGGTTTTTTTTTAAAAAAAATTGTATATTAAGTGACTCAATACCATTCAATGCATTTATTATTTTTACAATCCTTATGCACAAAATATCTGCCCATTGGTAATACAATCTATGAGATCATTTCTTTCCTTGAAGTGTTTAACATCCAATGCAGAAATGTAGAAATATAATGTAAGATAGGTAATCAAGGAGAAAATATTAACTGCCCAAACTAGGAAGAACAGGATTCACATAAAGTGTTATTTGAGCAGATTCTTAAAAGACAGGTAGAGGACGAAGTAGATGAATCTTGCGGGATGATTATTCAAGAGCAAGGGAACACGCAAAGGGATATGAATAGAGATATATAGGAAAAGCTCTAGGAATAAAGAAACTTGTAAGACTGAAATGATGGTGTTATAGGACTGTATGTAACTCCAAGTGACTGGGGAAAAATAGTGGAAGGCTTGAAATTTCAAATTGAGGATTTAATATTCTAATGGAGGAAAATAAAAATGCTTTGAGCAGGTGATTGATTTAGAATTATATAGTAGCTTATTTTATGATCAGATGTGGGTTTAAGAAAGATTACACTTGCAGCAGATAATAAGAGGAACAGTAAAGCTAGAGGTAGGAATACCAGGAAAGAAATTGGAACAATAGTTCAATTAAGATGTTATAGGGCCTGAGCACAAGCAAAACTGTTGGAGAAGAATATGTTCCTTAATTTGTTCCCTCTGAAAGTAGAGCCTGTGACAAGGCAGGAGATAAAAGTGACACAATCATCGGAGAAACATGCATAGTTCTAAGAGAGAAAGACCAAAGAATGAACTTAAAGAAACCCATATATTCAAAGAACTGAGCAAGGCCAAGGAGATTGAAAAGAGTAGGTTAGAAATGTAAAGCAAAATCTAGGAGACTAAAATTCCTTAAGACTCAGGAAAGAGATTTGATGAAAGAATGAACTTTAATACTGAAAAGAAGGTAAGCAAGATATGGTAGAATCCAAATAAAAAATGAACCAGTTCACCTTCCATCCCTGTGTCCACAGCCTTTGTAACATAACTTTGTAAACAGATGCAGTCTGTTTCCTTACTTGTTATTTGTTTTCCCCAATGGAATACAACTGGAATGACAATGTACCAGCTATGTGGATAGGACTCAAGAGACCATGCATACTTCTACTATTTCTTGGAATCCTTCCGTCACCATCTGAGCAAGCATTGGATAGCATGCTGGAGGAAGCAAGTGTAAACTGATTTATTCCTGTTACTTCTGCCAATAATCAATCAACTATCCTCAACCAGCAAGTTCCCAAACAAGTCACCTGTTCACATATGTAAGAGCAAGTGCTGTACAGATCAACTCAGCCAGACCCAGATCAGCAGTACCACTTATAGGTAAACTTGCGATCACCAATTAATGGTTATTTCAAGCCATTAGTTTTGGGTGTAGCTTATCTAAACTAATAAAAGGGCAATATGCAAATTGGTCATGATGCCCTCACTGTCACGACCGGATATGCTAATTAGCCATGGCCAGTATGCAAATTGACCATCACTCCAACACACAAGATGGCCACCTCCATATGGTCAAAGATGGCCACCCCTTTGTGGCCACAAGATGGCCACCACAAGATGGCCTGCAGGGGAGGGCAGTTGTAAGCAATCAGGCCAGCAGGGGAGGGCAGTTTAGGGGTGACTGGGCCGGCAGGGGTGGGCAGTTGAGGGGGACCAGGCCTGGAGGGGAGGGCAGTTGGGGGGAACCAGGTCGGCAGGGGAGGGCCATTGGGGGTGATCAGGCCAGAGGGGGCAATTGGGGGTG
>NW_006296057.1:1363700-1367186 GCF_000327345.1 Myotis davidii
GCCCGATCCCTATGTGATTGGGCCTAAACGGGCAGTCGGACATCCCTTGAGGGGTCCCAAGGGATGAGGTTGGAGAGGGTGTGGGCTGGGCTGAGGGACACCCCTCCCCTCCAGGTGCACGAATTTCATGTACCAGGCCTCTAGTTAGATATAAATAGATAACTGATACAGGGAGAAATCTTTGCAAGAACAACTTTAAAGAAGTGATGGTAAGAGGCAAGCTGTTATATTGTAAGTTGTTGAGTAGTTATCGGGAATTGGGCAATGAATATTTAAATATAAGTATTTTCTTGAAGAGAAGAACAGAATTGGAAGAGTTGCTGACAATATGATTATTTTTATTGTGTGTGTGGAATGGATTTAACTGTTTTAGGGAGATGAGAATAACCTAATAAAAATGAGATGAACAGGACAATGGAAGAAGATGTAATTGAGATAACACATTACCAGGAACAGGTGAACTCAAATGCACAGACAGTTAGAACCGTCTGCTAAAAAAAATCTTAAAGAAGCGATAAAGAGAAAGGGCAGTTGATGATATAAAGAATGAGGTTGGAGAGAAATAGTAAGAGGTCAGGCCTTTTCAGTGAAGCAGTAAAATCATCTGTCAAATTAAGTTAGTTGATTTTCTGTTCTTAAAATAGAGAAAAGTTTTAAACTTTGATGAAAGATATTTAAAATGTAGTCAATTGGGGAATAAATCAAAGGATGGCTGAGTAGTTCTGAAAGTGCAGGTGAGTCTGGATATCATAGAACAACACTGTCAATGTATAACTCAAAGTGGACATGAAACAACCTGAAAGATAACTTAAAGATGAACAAGAGCCCTGGCTAATTTGGCTCAGTGGATAGAGCATCGGCCTGCAGGCTAAAGGGTCCTGGGTTTGATTCCGGTCAAGGGCACATGCCCGGGTTGTGGCCTCGATCCCAGTAGAGGGCATGCAGGAGGCAGCCAATGATTACCTCTCATCATTGTTTCTTTCTTTCCCTTTCCCTTCCTCTCTGAAATCAATTTTAAAAGAAGATGCATAATAGAACTCTTTTTATAAAAAGATTTTAAAATCGATTGCTAGAAAGGAAGGGAGAGGGAGAGAAACATCAATGTGAGAGTGACATCGGTCAGCTGCCTCCTGCATGCCCCTACCTGGGATCAAGCTGCAACCCGGGTATGTGCTTTTGTCAGTGGTGGTCCGGGACTCTCTGGCTGGAGATAACCTCTGGTCAGAGACAGTGCTCTGCAACTCCAGTTCTTGTCTTGCTTGTAGGAATGAATTCAAACAAGAGACAACAAATAATAGCAAAAGCAGGTGAAGATTTATTTGTAGGAAAGAAATATACTCAGATAGGACCTGAGTGGGCAGCTCAGCTGGCCAAGACTGAAATGAATGCCCCAATATTTGGGAATTTAGAGGAGTCATACTCTAGACCAGGGGTGGGCAAACTTTTTGACTCAAGGGCCACAATGAGTTCTTAAACTGGACCGGAGGGCCGGAACAAAAGCATGGATGGAGTGTTTGTGTGAACTAATATAAATTCAAAGTAAACATCATTACATAAAAGGGTACGGTCTTTTTTTATTTTTTTTTATTTTTAGTTTTATTCATTTCAAACGGGCTGGATCTGGCCCGCGGGCCGTAGTTTGCCCACGGCTGCCCTAGACTGAAACACTTTTAGGCAAGCAGTAAGTCACCCTTCCCTCATATCTCAAACAATAATATATCTTCAAACTATAAGGCTGCTTCACCAGGTGCCATGCCACCAGTTGGACCACATCCTGGAGGGGCTCTGAATCTTTCCTGTCACTTCCCTTGTCTATTTGCAGTTTGTCAGGTCTCACGCTTACTTCCTCCAAGCCCCAGCTGCCTCTCCCAGCCTCTTCCAGCTCATATCTTTCTATCTGCCTTCTCTAACACCCTGACCCGGAATCAAACCAGCCACCTTTCCGTGCACAGGACAACACCCAACCAGCTGAGCCACACTGGCCAGGGCACAAGAGAACATTTTAATTCTAAGGTTGGGTTTCACTAAGTAGCCTTGTTACTGTAGACAGTAAGTTGGAGCACATGGGAGTCTCCCCCTGGGCCAAGAGGGTGGCAGGGGGAGGTTCTTACACTGAGCTCACCAAAAAGGAGAAATATGAATGGATAAGACCCCCTCAATGCACAAAAATCTAGCAAGATAGTTGCATAGAAAAAAAGCCCCCTGCACCATTCTATATTCCTATAAGACCCAGGCTGGAGCAGGAAGAGGGATTCGGCTTTTGAGACGAAGGCCACCATTTTCCCAGGACCTGTGGTTCCTGAACAAACACACCGCTTTCCTTTTGCACCAGCACCTGCCTCATGAGTTGGGCTTTGGCTGCAAAAGGCAGCCGAACTTCTGTGCGTTTTGTTGTGGTGGCGGTGTTCACTTAGTCTTACTGGTAAATCAATTTTGATGATTTCTGTTTGTTGTATATCTTGAATTAATAATGTTAGAATAAGTAAAGTTAATCTAGATCATGCATGTGAGGAGTTGGAACTTTCATAATTTTAGAGACTTGGCAGTGTGTGTGTTGGGTGGAAGAGTGGGACCAAGTAGACCTTTGTTATCAGGATTAGCATGGGGAGGGAAATATAAATTATTAATAGGAAATGAACAGAAAAAATGCCCTCTCTTTCTTATCAGGCTTAACATCAGATTGTGAAGTCGATGAGAAATTGTTCCTGGGTCCTTTGTGTAGTGATGGCAAACAATATCTTCAGGTCCAGGATGCTGATCAGAGAGGGCTGTTGATAAAGGAAAAGGATGAAGTGAAGGTGCATTTAAACAATTTAAACAAGAGGGGAAGATTTGATTTTTACGGCAGTCTCTCAGTTTTCCTTTTTAAAAAACCTGCAGTTAGAGAAGTCAATTGAACTCAATATCTTTGCTTAGAGCATAGTGACATTAACTCATAGAATTGTTGAAAAATCAAATGAGAGGAGTGTACCTGAAAGTGCACTCAAAATCTAAAACTGCATACAAATGAAAAGGCTTTACTAAAACTAATGGCAACAATATTTAGAATAACTTTTATTAAAAATAGATTGAAAATGATACAAGGAATAGGACTTATCATATTTCTTTAAAATAACTGGTTCTGTCTCAAAATGATCAAAGCAATTAATCTAAAATGTTTGTCATAGAAGATTAAAATAATACCCTGGATGTTACATGTTATAACATTTGTCAATGTACTCTTTCATTTTAGGTTTTCAACATTCACCAAAGAAACCTAGATTCAATTACTTGTAACTCCACCAGTCCTACATATCTTACTGCTTCTATACTGCAATATTTATATGAACTATTTTTTAAATCACTTTTTATGCCACTTGAAAGTAAAGTCCTTCATGATGAGGATTATTTGCTTTGTTGGTCTACATGGATACTGATAAAGCATAAAACCATTTGACACATAATTTTGAGCATTAATATTTTTCCCTTGCTGTCTTAAGTAGGGAA
>NW_006296057.1:1367203-1369319 GCF_000327345.1 Myotis davidii
AAGTAACAGCAATTCACCCTAATAGTTTGTATTATAGCATTATGGACATAACGTCTCAATGAACATATATGACAAGAGGTGGGAAGTTAAAAAATGGTCCATTATTCTATTAACAGTGAGGTGGGTAATGAATGAGGAGTATGGGCAGGTGGTTGTGAGTGACTGTTACAGAGCTGTTCCAGTTTAAGTGCATGAAGTTCTCTTTTCCCATTTAATTATCCTGGTCTGTATAACTTTTCACCAACTCATTTAATTTTAGAGACAATTTAAAAGTGAATATTCTACACAATGTGTAAAAGATAATCTCTTCAAAAAATGGTGCTGGGAAAGCTGGATAGCCGATAGCCACATGGAAAAGCATGAAATTGGATCCTTACACCATATACAGAAATTAACTCAAAATGATTTGAAGACCTACGTGTACGGCCTGAATTGATAAAACGCCTAGAAGAAACTATTGGGAAAAAACCTTCTTGACATTGCTTTTGGAAATGATTTCTTGGATATGACACCACAACACCGGCAACAAAAGCAAAGATACATCAAACTAAAAAGCTTTTGCATAACAAAGGAAACCATCAACAAAATGATAAGGCTAACTACAGAATGGAAGAAAGTATTTGCAAACAATACAGTACCTATAATAAAGGGCTACTATCCAAAATATATAGGAAACTTCTGTAACTCAATAGTAAAACTAAATTTAAAAAAACCCAAGATTAAAAAGGGATAAAGGACTTGAATAGACATTTCTCCAAAGAAGACATACTAATGGCTAACAGGTATATGAAAATGTGCTTAACATTACTAATCATCAGGAAATGGAAATCAAAAGCACAACGAGATATCACCTCACACGTGCTAAGATGACTACTATTTAAAAAATAATAAGAGTTGATGAGGATGTGTAAAACAGGGGACCCTGTGCATTAATGGTGGGAATGTAAATTTGGTGCAGCCACTATGAAAAACAGTAAAAAATTAAAGGTAAAACTACCATATGATTCAGCAATCCCACTTTGGGTACATGGCTATCCAAAAGTAATGAAATCATGATGTCAAAGAGATATCTGAGTTCCTTTGTTTATCACAATGTAATTCCCAGTAGCAAAAACATGGAAGAAACTTAAATGTCCATTGACAATTGAATGAATAAAGAAAATGAGATTAGATAGGTGATATAGATATAGATATAGATAGACAGAATATTATTCAGCCTTAAAAAAGAGGAAAATCCTGCCCTTTGTGTCAATGTGGATGAACCTGGAGAATATTATACTAAGTGAAATAAGCCAGACACAGAGGAATCTAAAGGAGTCAAACTCACAGCAGCAGAGAGTAGAATGCAGGTTGCCAGGGGCTGGTTGTAGGGAGGTGGATGGTGGATAGGGAAGAATAGTCGTAAAGAGAACAAAGTTTCGGTTACACAGTGTGAATAAATCCTAGTGATCTGGGCAGTATAGTAACTATAGTTAACGATACTGCACTACATACCTAAAATTTTGCTAAGAGGGTAGATCCTATGTTAAATGTCGTTATCAGATACACACATACACACAGAGGAACACAGGAAACTTTTGGGAGTGAGGGATGACTGTGGCATAGCTTGTGGTGATAGCTGCACAGGTATATACATATCTCCAAACTCATCAAGTTGTTTACCTGAAATATGTATACAGCACTTTGTCCATCACTGAAGTAGAGGTTTTCACCGGAGTAACTGAATATGTTATTGAAGGGTAACATTATGTAAAGGTATGTGAGATTTTTCACTTTATTGCAAGTTTCTCTGAGGCAAAAAATAGTATCTTACTCATCTTCTATCATCAATACATACCTAGAATGTTATAGGTAATAAATATTTTTGACTTTTGAAAAATAATAAAAGGGTTCCCAAAGTGAATGGACACAGATGTCCGTACTTTCTCTTTTTTTCCAAAAATGTATTTTGAAAGGAAAGTGATGAGATTTCCTGGAGATGTATCTAATTATTTGGCAATAATTTGTGGTCCTTCAAAAATAGGACTAATTATCATCCTGTAGGCAGGGAAGCTTAGGTGGCAATTTGTAATTTTTAGCAGCGTTTTTCTTGCAGCATTTTAGAGTTGCTTCAGCA
>NW_006296057.1:1369353-1388644 GCF_000327345.1 Myotis davidii
GCAAAATAATGTTTATTTGAATAGAAATACTTAAAATGCTATATTATGGAATCACTAAAGTCAAGTTCAGGGGAAATAAATGCATCTGTCCTCTGCTTATACTATTCAAACATCTTAAGTGTTCCACATAATGGCTATGTGGATTTTGGTTTCTCTAATACCCTCTTGCATGTACTTGTGACCTAAGGTAGTCACTTATCAATATAATCTACTGGGCTTGCCAATGTGATAGCCACTAGACAGATATGACTGTTGAGTATCTGAATAGCCTGAACTAAGATGTACTGTGAGTGTAAAATACATGCTGGATTTAAAATACTTAGAAAACTTTAAATATCACAATAATTTTTTACATCAATTACATGTTGAAATTATAACATTTTCATATACTGTATATTTTCACATAAAAACACTAACAGAATTGACTTTATGTCTATCTTTTTTTTTAATGTGGATACAAGAAATAATATTAAAAGGATATATAGGGCTTGCCTTATATTTCTATTGAACAGTGCATTGGATAAGTACAGAATACAGTGGGGTTACTTCTCTCCCCATTAGAACACCATTTTCTAATATGGCAGCCTTGGATTACAACAAGTTTTACAAACCAATTGCACAACTGCAAATCATATTCAATTTCTCTTCTACTAAATCCATGTGTTCCTTTTTAAGGACGCTGCTGGTCGGCAGCTCAACACTGTGCTGCAGCTTATTGTTTATATCCCGTTCCCTGCAAAAAGATTTCGCCAAAGCTTACCATAAAATATATTTAAACACAGCAGCTTCAAATAAAGTCAAATGGAAACAAAACAAGCTAGAGGAGGAATAGGTGTTGTTCTGAGATAAAATGCTTACTGTAATTGATTAGTCATCAAGCCCAAACTCTCTTATCAGAGGACAAGGAAGACATACTCCCTGTTCTCTTGGCCTGATGGTAGAGTAAGATAAAAATTTGGAGTCATCTGTTATTAGGAATTGAACCTCATATAGGGTGGCCTCTAAAACTGCTGTATGGCAAGAAATTAAAAATAAAACAAAAACAAATTTTAAAGGCAGAGAAATCCCAGTGAGGTGAGGGAAATCAGAGCACCTTAAGAATCCACTGGTGCCCAGTTGGCGTGGCTCAATGGGTGAGTGTCAACCTATGAACCAGGAGATCGCGGTTCGATTCTTAGTTGGGGCACATGCCTGGGTTGCAGGCTTCATCCCCAGTGTGGGGCTTGCAGAAGGCGGCCAATCAATGATTCTCTCTCATCATTGAGGTCTCTCTCTCTCTCTCTCTCTCTCTCTCTCTCTCTCTCTCTCTCTCCCTGTCTTTCTCTCTCCCTTCCTCTCTGAAATCAATAAAAATATATTAAAAAAATAATCCACTGCTTCTCTATTTATTCCACTGATGACCCTGCTTACGTGGTCTTGGTTGCACATTTGTACCTTTGTTCTGAAATAATGGTGACAGGAATAGCAGTAGTGTGAGCCCTCCTCACGAAATTCCAGAGAGTACGTATTGGAAAATTTTCCACAATAGTATGAGTGATAAAAGAAAAAATTACAAGGATTGATTTAATAAAAACCATAACTTGAGGTCAATTAAAAAGATGTGCAGTGCAAATGGAGACACAATATTTTAGCAGTTTTAAAGAAAACTAAGAATCCATTGAAATGGATCACATATGAGAAATTTAAGAATTTATATACTGGTTTTGGTCAAGTCTGAAAGAGATAAAATTGAAGTGAGCAGAGGGAGGTAGGAAGAACCTTGTAGAAATGATGTATGAGAAGCAGCTGAGAGCTAGAACTTCCTGGTAAACCCTGAAAATAAGTTTGGCTTTTGCTCTAAACATGACACGAGGCCACTAATTTTGAGCACTGGAAATAGAGAATGCCATTTCACAATATAAAATTAGTCTGACTGCTTTGGGGCCAAGAGAGAAATCAAGATAATGCCTTTTGGATATAGATATTAAGACAAATACCTGGATATAGGAGTTTAAAGCTCGGGAAATAGACAAGAACTAGATATGTAACTTTGAGCATCAGTAGAGTAGAATAAATCTTCTGGCAGTAAATATAGATAGAATAGAACAAGGCGCCTGTATTCACAAATATTTATATTTCAACTAAAAATGCTGGAGCCAGAAAAGATAGCTTAGGAGGAACATTTTGTAGGATAGAACAAAACCCCAGGAGTGTCACACTTAATGGATGCCAATAGCCTACGACAAGAATGGGGGGATTCACCATCAAGTGTGCCAAATCCTGTGGCTAGGCTGAGCAAGAAGGGAACACAAAGTGGCCATGAGAGGTGTCATTGCCAAGGCCATTGTCGACGTTGACAAGAGTGGTTTCAGTGGTGCCGGTTAAAAAAAAAACCCACAAGATTAGGAAAGTGACAAAATGGATCATGGGTGCACAAGTGTTAGCTTTTTCAAGGCTTTTCTGTTTAAAGGGGCAACCACAACAAAAGGAAGTAACTGAGCAGATGCCGGATTAAGAGACACTTATTTTGTTTGCTTGTTTTATTTTTTAAATTATGGGGATGATACAGTGAGAAGGAAACGTGGCTGATCCTGGAGGAGACAGGGACAGAGGGAGGAAGGCTGCGCATATATGAAAAGACTGGCTGCAGAAGAGATAGGGGATACTTCATCCCTTGTCATCAAACATAAAGCAGATAGCACATGACAAGATAGAGGTGGGCTGGCAGATTTACTGGAGGGACTCTGAAGGCATTTCTTCCTTCTTTTTCTATTTTGTCAACAGAGAGTGAAGCAAGGTCACCCGCTGAGATGGAGACAAGGAGTTTGTCTCATTACACCAGTAATAAAATAGTGACTCTAATAAAAGAAGCTGTCTGAACCTGTTCCCAAGGTTGTATACTTCATTTTCCTTCCAAGTAAACTCGCTGCCGTCTACATGGCTCAAATGATTAGAGGATTATCTACAACCCAGATGTTTGATGGTTCTCTGTCACTTCTTACAGCATGGGGTTTATGAGTAGGTTATGGAGGCTGAAATATATACCAAACTGTTATTCACATTTTCCTTATGTTTTGAGTCATCAGTATTTAGAGCAAATCTGGAGGATAGCCGAGAATTTATCTGTCCAAAGGCAGGCTGAGGTTTAAAATAGAAGAGGTAACATTTCTGTTTCCCTGAAACAATGTTTACGCAGAAATTGAACATATATTCTATTTCTGTTCATAGACATAAAAGATATAAAAACATGTCACAACTGGAACATGACAGATAAATAAATATATTTTATTTCTCCAGAGTTACAGAAAGTCTGATCAAAAGACAAACATGAAGATTTGTACTTGTATTGTGATTATTATTCATATTTTATTGCACTTTATTTTTAATGTAGTTCCATTTTGACATGAAATTTCATGTGAATTATTACCTACTAGAGGCCCGGTGCACGGAATTCATGCGGGGGGGGGGGTGGTCCCTCAGCCCAGCCTGCACCCTCTCCAATCTGGGACCCCTTGAGAGATCTCCAACTGCCCTCGAACAGTCAGACATCCCTCTCACAATACAGGACTGCTAGCTCCCAACCTCTCACCTGCCTTCCTGCCTGATTGCCCCTAACCACTTCTGCATGCCAGCCTGATCACCCCCTAACCACACCCCTGCCAGCCTGATCGACACCTAACTGCTCCTCTGCCAGCCCAATTGCCCCTAACTGCCTTCCCCTGCAGGCCTGGTTTCCCCTAATTCTCCTCCTTTGCAGGCCTGGTCACTGCTAACTGTCCTCCCCTGCCTGCCTGGTCGTCCCCAATTGCCCTCCCCTGCAAGCCTGGTTCCCCTCAACTGCCTTTCCTTGCAGGTCTGGTTCCTCCCAACTGCCCTCCCCTGCTGGCCTGATCACCCACAACTGCCCTCCCCTGCAGGCCATTTTGTGCCCACATGGGCGCAGCCATCTTGTGTGTTTGAGTGATGGTCAATTTACATATTACCTCTTTATTATATAGGTTGTGCTAAGTGATCATTCTCTATTGGAACTTAAAGTAGTATTGCAGTTCTTATTTTGGGGACACTGATGAGGAGAATCTACAAATACTATTGAAAAACATGAAAACTGTAAATTTGTTATCTTTTGGCAATAGCTCATATTGCTCGATCTTGGTTAGTTGGTGTTATGAATTCATTTTTTATCATTTATTAATTAGAGAAACTTTTTAGATGTGCAATTTTAATTTGTTTTGAAAGATCCCTTTGTAATTTTACTCTATTTTATGATAGGGCTTTCTTAAAACGTGTTTCTGTAAAAAATTTATAATATTTCCAATTTGGAGATAGAAAAAATTGATCCCTGTAAATCAGTAGGGACTTCTAGGTAAAATGTTATAAATCTTGGGTTCTAGAGTCAGGCAATTCTGATTTCCAGTTCCCATTGAGTTGTTGTATAACTTTAGGCCACTTAATCTCTCATAAACTAAATTTTCTTTTATGTAAAATGGGGGAAATAATAGCACCTCCACAGTTTTAAAGATAAATTGAGAAGGTGAAATGAAATACTTCTGCGATGCATTAAACACATGTGCAATGGCAGTCACATATGGGGAAAGCAGCCTATGTGGAAATTCCTTCATGGGGAGATAGTGGTTCCCAGATATTACGCTCTTCATCTCTTTTATGGACTTTTCATTCTTAATTATTAAAATACATATTTATTATAGGCAGATGTAATTTACATTCTAATTTTTAATATTTGATACATGCAAGCATATATTTAATACATATGCAAGATATGAACCATAATAGTAAAACTGGTACCTGTAAACTCATCACCCAATTTAAGAACTGCTATATAACAAACACTGTTTCATCAGCTAGGTGCTCTTCAGTATCCCATTTTTCTGAGTCATGGTCAGGAGTAACTGTTTCAAAGTTTAGAGTTATTAATCTCCCTTATAAAGATATACTTTTATCATATTCAAAAATATCCCTAAAATATGCTGCTTATTTTGCTTTTTTTACTTATGTAGTTTCTGTTGACAATATTTTTGATCAGTGTATTCCTAAATTTATCCATGTGTTACATGTTTATTTTTATGGTTATAAAAATTCTATTATGCAAATATAGCAAAAATGTTTTAGTCTTTTTTTGAGATTTGAGCTTCTTCCAATTATTTTGCTATTATGAACTATGTTGAATCTCATCTATGATTTCTGCCTTTATGATTTCTCATCCATTAGCACCTTTATACTTCTAGAAAATTGTTGAATTGCAGGATCTTTGTTTTAATGTTACATCACTCTACTATATTGTATCCCAAAGTGATTGCACCAATTACATTGGGATAAGTTTTATATAAGAGTACTTTGTGACCAATATACTAACATTTATTTATTTATTTATTTATTTATTGCTAATCCTCATCTGAGGACATGTTTTATTGATTTTTATAGAGAGGAAGGGAAAGAGATAACTTTTTTTTTAAGTCTTCACCCAAGGATATGTTTTTATTGATTTTTGGAGAGAGAGGAAGGGAGAAAAGAAGAAACATCAGTGTGAGAGAGAAACATTGATCAGTTGCTTCCTGAATGTGCCCTGACAGGGCTTGAACCCACAACCTAGGTATGTGCCTGACCCGTAACCTTTCGGTCTACAGGACAATGCTCCTACCAACTGAACCACTTGGCCTGGGTACCCTTGTTTTTTTTTTTTTTTAATATTTGCTTTATCACCGCCGTCTCCATTGTATCCTCCTATATTCATTTATCAATTTATCTTATTTTTTATGCATTCAAAATAAGTTGAGGCTGTCAGGACTCTTCAACACAAAACACTTCAGCATGCAATATAATTAAAGTTAAAATCTGTTTAAGTCATCTTTTATAGGTAAAATACGCATTCAGTGAAATGCACAAACATTGCATAGCATTTTATGAATTTTGACATATGTATATATCTTGTATAACACAAATGGCTATCAATGTATAGAAGAACATCACTACTATTTCAGAAAGTTTGTTCATGGTTCCTGTCAGTTGATTTCTGCATTCCTCCATGAGGCAGTGACTGTTCTGAATTTTTTTTTTTACTATATACATATTTCTATACAAATGGAATCATTTGCATGAAGCTCTTTTTGGCTCACTTCTTTTTTTTCCCCTCAAATAAATTTCAGAGTTAACTTGTGAACTTCTAAAAACCTGTATTAGAATTTTGATTGCTAGTATATTGAATCTGTACCTAAATTTGAAGATCTTATTATCTATGCAAATGATATATCTCTTTCATTATTTGAATCTCCTTTTATATACTTCAATAAAATTTTATATTATTCTGTAAACCTTTTACATAGCTTTTGTTATAAATTTCCTGAGAACTTTACATTTGATAACAATATAAGTGATGATTATGATGAAAATAGTGATGATGATGATTGCATTCTTTAACTGTTCCTTCCTGGTGTATAGCATTTATTTTATTTTAGTATATAAGCCATACATTCAGGCACATTGTTAAACTCTCTTATTTTCTCAAAAATTTTTATAGATTCTTTTGATGTCTTTATGTAGTAATAATAGTGCCTATGAATAACATATTATTAACAAATCTAATATTCTTCCCCTTTCACTGAATTACATTAAATAAAAGCAATGTTGATGTCCATCCTTATTATGTTCTGGATTTTTAAAGGGTCCACTTTTTAGGAAAATACACTTTTTAAAAGTTCTTTCTTCCCCTTTCCCTGCACCTTTATTGGACGCTTGTGAAGAGATCCTGTACTCCATATTGGCATTTATAATACTAAGAAAGATTTTCTAAAATAAAAGTCTAGTTTATATCTTTATGAAATTACTCTGACTTTCAGGACCTTGATGGCATTGCTTCTGTATTGGTATATACATGTCTGTGCCAGTGTATTTCCTGTAGTCGTTGATTGTAAACATATGTACAAAATAAGTAAACTAAAACTCTATGCTACAAGGAGAATCATCTTACTGCAAATTGCCTCGGCAATAAAGTTTTTAAGATCAGTCTTAAACATTCCAGAACACACTAGTCTGTAGCCTAAATATTTTCAGTTATTTACAGAAAAATGCAACCACAGAATTATTCCCTACTTGGACTGCTGATTCTAATAACTATATAAATGCAACTTTGGATTAACATATAGGTTACGAAATAAGTAATGTAGGGTGTTTGGAGTGATCTTTGGTTTCTTTACATAAATATAAAAAGTTTTGAATACCATAATGTCTGTGACTCAAAAAGTCAAACCAGTATGTATTGATAGCAGATGTCTAGGGAAAAGAGGCAGTATTTGGTCTCTTGTGAGGATAAAAAAGAAAAAAGAACATATTATTTTTCTAGAGAGGAAAAAGGATGTTGAGAAATTATAACAGGGAAAGAAAAGCCTGGTCCTCAAAATAAAAGGGCCATTAATTGAAGAGATCAATAATACTTTTTATTGACACTTGAAATAGTATCCCTACTATTAGGAATAATGTAATAATCTCTCATTTTTATGTCTTATAATAATTAAGTATATGTAAATATAGATAAAATACAGATACTGTATGGTGATCAAGTAATTTTGGAATACGTCCATAGGCCAAATCAGAACATTCATAAATCATTTCTACCTTATCTGCTCACTTATCCCTGAAGAAGTTTTCATCAAGCATACTAACAATTTTCAAATGATGTAATAGAAAATCTGATTGTGGTATTTTATTTTTTTGCTGAAATATATTTTCAGAGAAAATAATCTAGCTGCTTCAGCTATTTTAATACTGGTCTATTCTGGGTGATATACCTACAAAACATGTATACAAACTTATAGATCATAAATTTCCCACGAGGAGATATTATTCAGTCTGTCATTGGAATACATTTGCAAAAACATTTAAATGCTGCAAACATTACAAATTTCAGCATCGGGCACAGCACAAGGCCTATACTCCACCGCAATAATGCTGGTGTGTACTTCTACACAAGCCCCCTTAGTGATGTCCATCAACCGGGGCTGGGAGGTTATCAATGAATTGCTTGATATCCATCATTTTCTGTTAACAAGAACTGTGTGTCACGCCTTCATAGGTTCAAAAGGTTACAATGGCCAGATTCACCAACGTTTTAGCTTTTCTACAGGAAGAGACCCAAACACTAGGGGAACTAAGGAGTTGAGATCTCCATGACCCTGAAGAGTAGCTCTATTTAACTCCACTAATGGGACCCTGAGAAATGAAGCCTCAGGGGAAGCCAGCAACTGAGTCGGTGACACCTGCCAGTTTTTGCTGTGTTAAAAGCAGTGTATAAAGATGAAAGCTCCTCCCTGAGAAAACCCACTCTGTTAGTAGAAATGCCATTGCTCACCTCTGTTCCTATCAAAGCTGTTACATTTTCTGCTGCTGGTTTAATTCCAGGTTCATCGTCCTGTGAATCTGGTGACAGACCAACTATATCAAACCAAGGAGACAAAGCCATGTTCATATGTAACGTTGCAGGCATATCTGGTGCACACAGAGCGATGTATTTGATATATGAACTTCTGATACCTGCAAAGGCTCCTGCTATCCGTGCCCTGTATCTACCAACCCATGAAGGAGAATGCCTGCAGCAGAGGACTTCCTGGCCCAGGGCACCACGGGGGGACTGACAGCGCATGCCAGAAACAGAAACAGTATTTCCGTTCCTTTTCCCGCCTTTACAGACATCCCAATCCCTTGATTCAGAGTGCCCTTCCACCTCCAAAGCCAGCAAGGGCGGGGGCCAGCGGAGCCTTTCTCATGCTTCATCACTGACATTGAGTGTCTTGTTTCCCTCTTTCCTGCAAAAGACCCCTGTGATTACACTGGAGCCGGGAATTCTCCTATTGGAGGGTCATTTTATCAGTAACCTTAATTCCAACTGCAACTGTCATTCCCACTTGCCATGTAACATGACATATTCACAGATTCCAAAAGTTCAAAATGTGCACATCTTTGGAGGGGTCATTATCCTGCCTACCACAGTACTCCATTAGCCTAAGTCCCATGCCTCGTTTTAAACCTCTCAAGCTAAGAACTGAATGTTTCATCTGTAAAATTTGAGTTGAAAACACCTTTTTGAACATAGTATTCATGACATGCAGGGGCTGCAAAACTTTGTTTTTGGTTGCTTTATTTAGATAAGTTTTCTTAGTTCTCCATCTGATTTTGCATAAGTTAAAATAATATAGATTTAAGCTCTTAGTCAAACATGAATTCCACTTTTAGATTTGTATTAACTATAGAAACAAAGGACAGCAAGGGATACTTATGAATTTTAATTAATTAGGTTCTAAAATAAAGTGAATAGAATTTCAGAACCTAATAACAGCTTCTGTGTAAGGCATATTAAAAATGACAGCATGGTTTGGCACTACTGTGTTTTCTTTAATTCTTTATGACCTTATTTATTTAACTTTTCAGGGTCAAAGAAAGTAATAGGTATTTGATTTGAGTGTATGAATTTTTAATGTAAGTGTTTCTGACTCAAAGGCTGTCAGGACCTCCTGACCTTTAAGCTTGAAGTGATTAGATTAGATCAGCGACAAGATCCTAGCCATTGTTTCATGTGTAAACAAAAGCCTTTTTTTTGGTCATCCAAGCTAGATTTGAAATTCACTGGCATGGAAGTATAAATACAATTTAGACTCAATATTTTAGAGTAATTAACATGATATTCATGTTACAATAATTTTCACTGACGCTGAGCAAAGATAGGTTGCAGCATGAGTTCTTCAAAGATCCAGGAGTCCCGTCCTTTTGTTTATCTTCAGAACTTCAGGGTTAATTTTTGCTAACTCATTGGTTTGGAGAATGTTTTTGATGAGGCCGGAATGCTTAAAGGCGTAGGTCAGTGAATTATGAGTGTTAAGGAGTCTTTGTTTTATATGTTGGGCATATATTTGGAGCAAGAGTAACTATAGTAAAAAAAATTCTTTTAATTATTAAGCACATAAGGAAACACAGGCGTTCACATCATTCCCAAGGCTGTAACTGGTGAGCTTTCCGATATGATACTGAACTGCCATTTGCATTGCTCAATTTATCTATCTCATGACATTTTTGCCATCCTCTTTGAATTCAAATTGTATGGCTAGCTACTGAACCCTAATCATCTCTTGTTATACAAATCTTGTATAATATATATATATATCTGAGAAATAACTTCAGATCTCTGTTTTGGAAGGGATATGTTTGTTCATCAGATTAAACCTTTCATTTTACATTTCAAACCAACCCAAACTTTGCAAAGAGGTAAAAAAAAAAAATATCAGGATCTCCTTATGTTGTATGTAAATTACATGAATGGGTTTTACATTTTTTTTAATCAGTTATCTTTCCTTTTGTTTTGCTTAGAATTTGGTTGCTTTGATTATTGAGGATTTAGAGGTAAGAGTAAAAACTGAACTTGGATTGGAATATCAGCTCTAGATTTTTAAAATCTCTGTCATGTTTTGGATATAAGTAGGACATAATAAAACATTCTAAATTATAAGATTAAAAGAGATAACATGTTTAACTAACATAAGTCTTGCTAATATATACTCAGGAACTCTTCTTTCATTTGTTTTGTTTTGCATTTTCCTTCTCCCTGTTTTAGTTACTAGCGTGGTAAATTCAAGTTATTTTTCCAGGTTTCATTGTGTTGCTTTCTGCTTAGATCTTATGGTTGCATAGGGTGAAACGTTGATATTCAGTGGTATCAAATAAAGGATGCACATGGTTTAAGGCTTTAAATATACAGGATCAGAGTAAGGAAAATTAGAGGTCCCCAGGACTTGTAGGCCAGTAAAATAAATCTTGAGGATGGCAGCTTTAGGATATACCCATTAAACCAAGAGAAATAAGTAAAATCATTTCTTAAATCATGGTAATGACTTATTTAGTAGCACTGACCTACTTAGTGGTTAGTATTTCCATGTAGTCATGGACTTTTCTCTGAAGAATTAAAATTCCCCTCCCATTAATTTCTATGCATTTTAAAAGCATTTCTGTCCCTTAAATATAATACTACCATTTTTAACTTTGGCCTCTATTGACTGGTAAAATTATTGTCTGTACATATCTTTTCATTTATTTGTTTACCTTTGTTCATGCCATTTGTGGTTATTTCAGAAAAGAATAGTCCAGAATATGTGCTTTTTAAATTTTCATGTATGTTTGCATATAGCTTCTCAATTACCTTGTACATGACTTTATATTCTGTTGTAACCACAGTTTTTCTTTGCATAAAAGATTTGCTAACAAGAACTCTGATTTCTCAAGTGAACCCAAACATTTCTAATTAAATGTGTGTTTACTATCTTTCAGAGAAAAATGTCTATGCTTCCAATAAAATTAGTAAGCAGTACATGCCTATTATAACAACAATGGAGTTTGGTGACTTTCAATCTTTGGATAGAAAACTCCTTTTGATAATTATCTAAGAAAGCCTTGCGGAATTCTTGTGCTTTAATTTCCACCATACTATTTTTGATGATTTGTTAAACTTAAAAGTGATTAAGATAATATTTTCATAACTACAAAGGAAATGTCAGGAACAAAGTTTGCCTTTAATTTAAACTACTTATTTTGGGGGATATTTTTAATAACTTGGGTGATTTTTTAATTAATTCTGTGCATATGTCATATTTACCCAAGTTAACTATAAGATTATTGTGGGCTGAAACTATTTTTATTTTTTCTTTCTTTTTTTTTAGTTAGCCTTGTAGCAGCACATGAAGCACAATAGTAAACTGTGTTTATGAAACACAATAGTAAGTTGTGTTTATGAAACACCATAGTAAATTGAATGTCTGTAAAATAAACCCCAAATGATCTACATATAGTATATGTTCCTCTTTTTTATTTTTTTAATAATAAATTTTATTGATTTTTTACAGAGAGGAAGAGGGAGGGATAGAGAGTTAGAAACATCGATGAGAGAGAAACATCCATCAGCTGCTTCCTGCACACCTCCCACTGGGGATGTGCCCGCAACCAAGGTACATGCCCTTGACTGGAATTGAACCTGGGACCTTTCAGTCAGCAGGCCGATCAATGCTCTATCCACTGAGACAAATCGGTTCGGGCCCTCTTTTTTTTTCTTAATTCTCTATCATTTAAGCATACTTCAGAATTTATCCCAACTCAGTTTGTAAGAAAACCCCAAAGAAATGACCAAATTACATACATACCTATCAGAAAACCTTTTACCACATATCAAGAAGATGAATACACACACACACACACACACACACAGTATCGAGAAGATGAACACACACACACACACACACACACACACACACACACACACACACACACACGGTTTAATCTTTACCAGAGGATATTTTTCACTGATTTTTAGAGAGAGTGGAAGGGAGAGAGAGACACACACAGAAAAACATCGATGTGAGAGAGACACATAGATTGGTTGCTTCCTGCACACACCTCAACCTGGGCCAAGGAACCCGCAACTGAGGTACAAGTCCTTTACCAGACTTGAACTCAGGACCCTTCAGCCTGCGGGCCAATGCTCTGTCTACTGAGCCAAGCTGGTTAGGGCAACAAGATAAATATTTTAATTCAAAACTAGAGAAAGTAGATTAAAAAAACAAAATTTGATACAAAAGTGTATCCCACAGAAAAATGAAGTAAGAGGTTAAGACGTTGCAAAGTAGGCGTGGGATATGCAAACACTTGTTATTTGTTATTTTCCATAACTTACAAGTAGCTCATTCCCTTTACCTCCAACAGTAACATTTGTACAGAAAGGTCATTTTCATTAACTTTAGGTTTGTAATTTCCAGTCTCCCTTGCCCACAGGCATTATTGTTATTTACAATTTTTCTTAGTCCTATGAAAAACCAAATAACCATCAGTGTAAGGCTAATATATGTTAAGTGCCTCTGGCACATTTCAATTAAGTTTTAACATAGTTTGGAAAATTTCCAAAACATTTAGTGAATATTACTTTTAATCACTTTCATTAAAATTAATAACAAGTGTTAAAAAGTAATATAACAAGGAGCTGGGGAATTGAATTCTTAGTTTCTAAAGGGCTAGCTAGTTGTGCTAATGTAGAATTTCACTACAATCCTGCCCATGCCACCTGGTCCCATTAAATATTGCATTTTTTTGTGGGTAAAGGATGGGAGTTATGTACAAAATAATTTTGTCTTAATATTTTCATATAGTGACCAGATTTACTAGTTACAAAAACTAATGAACTGGTATGTGAACAAAATTAAAAACTTTCAACTAGATTCATCCATTCTTTTCAGTTTCTGCTTACTGTATTTTTTTATTTTAATTTATCTTTATTGTTGAAAGTCTTCCAGATGTTCCCCTTTCCCCCCCATTGATTCCCTTTACCCCATTCCTGTCCCCTCCCCAGGCCTTCCCTGCACTATTGTCTTTCCATGGGCTATACATATATGCATATATGTTCATTGTTTAATCTCTTCCCGCAACCTGCTTCCTCTGAAATACATCAGTCTATTGCACGCTTGAATGTCTCTGGATCTTTTACGTTCATCAGTTTATTTTGTTCATTAGATTCCACATATAAGTGAGATCATTTGATACTTGACAATATTTTACAGAAATACTTAAAGATGACCTTTCATGAATCCCACTCGTGTAAGTAAAAATACACTTTTCAAATGAAAAATTATGCCAATATAGAAATACTAAAACCATTCATTATAAGAGGAACCAATAATGAAGAATTGTATATTAGATTTTTCTAAAAAAAGTACAAATAAGAAATTAAGTTGGATATATTGTTGAAATATAAAAACATAACATATTATAATAACCCACATTCACCTCTCAAAATATTATTGTATAGAATATAAACTTTGAAATGAAACCAAAGCCATTGGCTTTCTACTCTTAGTGTCCCTTTATTTCCTTAAAAATAAAAAAAGGTCTTCAAGTGCATACCAGTTTATAATACTATTGGCATTATGTACAACATTTAAAAAAGTAATATTTTATAAGATTCAGTCTGATATATATATTCAGGAGTTAGGTAGTAATTTTTAACCTTTTAAAGATAGTAGAGATAAACATGATTTTTCTCCATTTCTTCCATTCAAGTCAATGCTATATATGTAAGGACCACATAGTGGAACATGAGCAATTTAATGATTTTGAATAGAGTTGTGATGCTGGAATAGTAGCAGCATTTTTATTAAATGTAATTCAAAATGTTTTGATTACTTTGTTCTAAATTTCCTTCACATATAAAAGAAGAAAAATGATATTACACAACGGACACAACAATGCATAATGATAAAACTCGTTTCTTTGCAATGGGAATGGCCTTTTTATTGTCAGTTTTCTACATGCCTATATTTCATGAAAAACCATTGAATACAATTAAACTGCCACTTAAGGAGGTGAGGACACCGAGACCAGAAGAGTTATCTCAGAAAAAAATGGTAGATGATTATGACATAGTACCTAAAGTAAGGTGAGGCAACATTGCCTATGGATCAACAGTAGTGACTGTCATGCTAGCAGGACCAGTAGGAACAGACAGTAGCTTAATAACTGGCATAGCTCATAAGGGTCTAATAGTGTGAACCCTCAGACAGGTCCTTAGGAGAGGATGGCTGGGAGAGAGCAACTTTGAGAAAGTACTGAAAAATATAGTATGAGAAAAGCATCCAGGTTCATGTTTCCCACGGTTCATATTTCATGAGAAAACTAAAACTGGTTTAATGGTGTGTATCAGGGGTCCTCAAACTGCAGCCCGCGGAAAACATTTATCCTGCCCGCTGGGTGTTTTTGCCACTGCTTCAGTGGACTAGTCCAGGGCCCGCAGTGTGCATGTGTGGAATGTGCGCTGCACCCTCTGACTCCCTTCCTTCTCTCTGTCTTTGGACTCCTCCTCTCAGTCTCAGGTGTGATCGGACGAGTCACGAGCTTGCCTGTGCAGAGCCTGCTGCTGCCTGAGGACCGAGGTAAGAAAAAGTTAGGATTTATTTTTTTTTGAAGTTAGGAGATCTATTTTTTTTTTTTTTTTTTGCAATTAATAGGGCCCTTTTTTTTGAAGTTAGGAGAGCCTTTTTTTTTTTGAAGTTTTGTTTTTTTACTTCAAAATAAGATATGTGCAGTGTGCTTAGGGATTTGTTCATAGTTTTTTTTTAAAACTATAGTCCGGCCCTCCAACGGTCTGAGGGACAGTGAATTGGCCCCCTGTTTAAAAAGTTTGAGGACCCCTGGTGTGTATAGTAGAGACTCTGACAGAAAATTTCATTCCCCAGGTGTTGTTTTGTCCACCTTTTCCACTACAAAAACTCATTTTTACTCTCCAAGTCTGGGAGAAATGTCATTTTGCTCACCTTTTTTTAGTCCCCCAATTCTCAAGTAAAGTCATTCCTTTTTTTGCTGCCCATAGTACTACACACACACACACACACACACACACACACTGTACTTTCTCTCACAATAGATTAATCATCTCAAAGAAAGGGTCAATACCTATTTAATTTGGCATCCTTAACCCCTAGCACACTGACTGACACATAATAGGTGCTCAAATATATTTAATGAATAAATTATTTAAGCCTGTAGACAACTAATGTAAAAGTAAAGGATAACAAGATCAGAACACTATCCAATATCAAAAGTTTTTAAGGAAAAATGGTTCACATATTTGAAAGAGATTCTAAGTAAATTTCAACAGAATTTAAAAAGTTTCTGAATTCAGTGTTCTTTAAAGATTATTACTACACACAGGAAAAGATAACGGATTCATATGCGGCTAGATGGGGAACACTTACTAGTAGAATCAGTATTTTGTCACATTTGCCAATATTTTATTAATATTTAATTAATATTTTATTAATTTTCTGTCAGAGTCTCTACTATACACACCAGGGGTCCTCAAACTTTTTAAACAGGGGGCCAATTCACTGTCCCTCAGACCGTTGGAGGGCCGGACTATAGTTTTAAAAAAAAACTATGAACAAATCCCTAAGCACACTGCACATATCTTAATAGGGAGGACTTGCCAGTGAATAGGAATTAAAACACACTTAATATATTGTAATCAGTTATAAAGGCATGTAAATTACAATTTGCTAGATCACAGTGAAACTCTTCCATAATAGTTTGGTTGTTCTCAGTTACGTTGTTTGCACAGTTCCAAATTCAAAAATTAACATTTTAAGCTATTCACCTAGCTATGAACCTTATTTCTTGTTAAATTCTACAGTACCTGAATCTGTTAGCATGATTCATATGTCCATAGAAGACTTAATAGAAGAAGTTTTAAATTGGATTATTTCCAAAACATAACATTTATGGTATATAGTATTTTTAATTAGAAATTAAGAAATAATTTATTTTTTGAAATATTATATGGCTTTAATAAACAAATAGCATATGTAGCATAAGTTAAGTATTTTTCATCTTAGATTACATATTGATCATAGACCAAGTAAAGTTATCCTTCTTCATTTTAGTAGACAGTGAGAACTTGAGCGATGTTTGTTATTTTTTCTACTCTTGTTTCTAATGATTTCTCTAAAACTTTGGCCTATATTTCCATAAAAGCTTTATCCTATGTGAATTAAACAATTTTTATTGATGAAGAAAAGACATCTTTAAAATTGTTTCCTGGAAGATAGCATCAAATTGTTGACTTCTTTCCAGTGACCTTTAAAGTATAATGATAATGCATCATTACTAATCTATATTGCAGTTGAACTTGAAACCTTTAGACCAAGAATTATATATTGAACATCTATATACATGATTCCTGTACTTTAGCAGAGTATTTACCTCTTGGTCATCTGTGAGCAGACATGGAGAATTCATATGAACATAGTTGCAGGTTGGTTAGGATCTTTAGGACAAAAATTACATGCAATTCAATTCCTTTAAGACTGATAATGCCCACAAGAAAATGTGCACAGATTATACAAGCATAGTCAATGATTCTTTTACTAAGTAATTATGGTGTATAGCCCATGCAACTAATTCTTTTTGCATTTCATTCCAATTTTATCTTTGATTCTTAGTAACTTTAATCAATTAGGCAAATACCCATGGTTCACATGGAAAAGGATTGGCTATGGTTCACTTAGCAATACATTTGGGTTAATATAGGCTTAATGGTTTGAAAATATAAAGTGGATAACATAGCATTAGATTAATTTTGCCTTTATAAGCAAAACCTAGCTAACACATGGATACATAGCTGTGCTTGTATGTAGAACCTGTACTATGATGATGCCAGTTCACATTACCAACAGGTCATAGGCCAGACATGACAGGCACACACATGATTTTTTTTTTTTTTGGATGAGCAGACAAACTGGGTTGCTGAGTCTCTCATCTCCACCTTTGGGTAGACAAGCAAAAGGAAATGCACCCCTGAGCCCCCAAATTCCTATCAGATTCTGCCATTGTATTTCCAACACTTAGTAAGATGAGCTGACTTGACAGGAAATGATGTCCAAACAAGTGGCCATCTTTCTCTTATCTCCAGACATAAAACACACAAGAGATTCATTAGAGTCCTCTTTGTCAGGATCTGCAGGACACAGGACTCTGAAAATGAATACAATTAGTATGCAGTAATCACATAGTGATTGTCTAACCAGCTTTTCTCTTTTCATTGAAAATAATACCTTTTCCTTTGTGAAAATTTCTCTCTCTATTACAACAATGTAGTGACAGTGGCTAATTATAGCATCTGCCTTGATAAAAATATGACACAAGTAAAGCATTCACAGTCTAGGCTTAGAATTTCAAAGAAATAGAAAACAGACTAATTCTTAAATTTGAAATCAGAAAATAATGTTTCAACTACAGGCTTACGGTCTACAGAATAAAACTAATGGGCAGAGAGAAGCAGGGATGAGAGATGATATATGAGAGAGAGCACTTGAATCTCTAGTTCTAGTGTTTTCTGTGTCTTATTAAAGTTGTTTGAAGGAAATTAATAAATAATTTTCCCCATTGTCTCAGATAATTTGGATTGGGGCCAGTCACTTGCTGTTAGTATAGTCCAGATGAAGTACAGAAGACTTAGTGGCCTGAGGAAACATATCCACTATGAACTTCCATTTTCTCGTTCTCTGATGTCAAATACAGCATCAAGTATGGTTCTGACCTCTAGATCTTTTATTTTCTTTGAATTATTTATGTGCTTTGTCCCAAACATGCAAATGGCTAACCAATAAAGCTAATTTCAACTCCATTAACAAATATGAAAATGCAGATTAGCAACCAGACTTCAAAGAAAATAATATATTGCAATATTTAGTGTTTGAGAAATTGTAGAAAATGAACAATTTCATATTCTTCTAGGGGGAATTTCATATTTGTATCAATGTTTGTGAACAAATGTTAATAATTTACATCAAAACACTTTAAGAATATGTAACATATGACCTGATAATTCTACTTCATGTGCAATTATCCTAATAAACAAATGATCAGTGCATAAAAAGGTTTTTTCAGAAGACTGTAAATAATATTTTTATACTAGGGATAATGTGCAATTCCTGGTCCAGGCACATGCCCAGGATTCAGGTTTGATCTCTAGTCAGGGTGCATGTGGAAGGCAACCTATCAATATTACTCTCTCAAACCTCTCTCTCTCTCTCTCTCTCTCTCTCTCTCTCTTTCTCTCCTTCCTTTCCTCTTTCTTTAAAATTAATAAAAACATATTTTTAAAAATCATAGCAAAATTATAGGATATTAACATGTAAATTGCAATATCCCGTAAATTGAATAAAGTACAGTCTTCTTAAAATAGTGTAGAAGAATATTAAATGCCAGAGCAAGATACTCATAATGTTTTATATGGAAAGAATATGTAGAAAAACAAATATTTCCAGTGTTATTTTACCTTTGTTTAAGTGGAAATTATATGCCTAATAAGACTAAAAATGCAAATGTTTCACAATGTTAATAGAAATTATCTCTGGGCAAAGAGTTATTGGGTAACTATCATTGTTCAACTTTACTGTCTAAGCTTTTTCATGACAAATATTGTGAATTAGAAAATACAAAAAAGTCATATTTTAAGCCAAAAAAATGTCATTACACAGATACGTGGCACATGACTGATTGTGCAGAACTTTGGAAAATTGACATCTTTTGTGAATGATGTACCTAGAGATTTATTTATTTGCTATTTTGTTAGACTGTGGGACATGGCGTTGTAAAAAATCTTATGAAAAACATACTCAGTGTGTGCAAGTCATTATGCAAAGATGTTGGAAAACTTGCTAGAGGCCAAAGCAAAACACTGTGTATTCATGTGTGAAAGAGTTGACGGGGGGGGGGGGGGGGG
>NW_006296057.1:1388664-1392149 GCF_000327345.1 Myotis davidii
GGGGGCATGTTTCCCCACTGTAACTGAAGAGACCCTCCCACAAGATGGGACACACTGAGAACTACCAACCCCCTGCGGGGTACAGTGCACCCTCAGTTTTGACAAATTTTACCTTTAAATTTAGAGAGTGCTCATTGCTTGGGTCATGGGAATCTGACTTATGGCAAGATTTTTCTTAGGAACAAAGAGCTTGACTTAGACTTTGAACTCAAGTCACATGCTTTAGTACATGAATTCGAGATCTTTACAATGAAGTATTGGTCACAAGCCTAGACAAAAATTAAATGGTAACTTGTTTGTACTTTTCCTTTGAGTTTGTGTATATGTCATTTATCTCCTTTGTTAACTTTAACTGTACAGGCAGGGATGAATGTGTTTGTGATAGAATTAACTTATTTTTACATTCCCTAGAACATAGCTTAAAAACCTCACCCACACTTCTGGTATAAATTTAGGAAACCCAAGAACACACATACACATACACACACACATGTGTGTGTGTGTGTGTGTGTGTGTGTGTATGTATGTATGAAATACTGTTCATTCTATGCCTCCCTAACCTCTCTACTCCACTAGAATATTATCTATTGTATCACAGTCAACTAGAATACTTCTTGAAATTTAGCAAGCATTCCACAAATATTTGTTGCATTAATTGCATAAAATGATGAAAAAAAGAATCCATTATATTTAAAAATAAGAGGTCATTAGTGACGATTACTAGCATACTTTGTTATGAGAGTAGAGAAATGCTAGGTTGCTGTAGGGCAATGAATATATGGGAAATGAAGAAATCATTCAGATTTTATTAGGTTTTGTATATATCTTAGAAATATTCCCATAGACTTTAAATGTTTCTGAGTCCTATACAAAATCATTTAAATGGTTTCTTTATTATTCTTGACTTAATACTCCCACCGCACCCCCGTTTAGTGGCAGGATGTCCGACTAAGGCCTTTAATGTTACCATTTACTTCACTTCTTCCTAGGACATATAGGTGCTCCTTGGGGACTGAGTTGAAGTGATTTCAAACTAAGACCTTTTACCTATTTAACCAAAGTGATTTTGGAGACCCAGTGCTCTCTCCTATAATTAGGCTCCTTTAGGGAGACACAACATATCAAGTATGTTTATACCTCATCCTGTTTATAGTATTACAGTCTTTTCTCATGGGGCTCTTGGGCTCTGAATAGCATCGTTTTTTGTTTTGATTTGGACTTTTTTGTTGTTGTTAGGTGTCCTTGAGCATTCCAGACCAATTACTGAATCAATGTCAGCCGGGAGTATAGAGAGAACCACTGTAGAGCTGTCCCTTTCTTTAATCAGTCATGTGTCTCGGTTAGACTCATACAAGCCATTGACTTGGACATTTACAAATTAAATATTTTTGCTTATACCATTTCTTCTTCAGGTAATTTAAGCTAGCTTATAACAAAAGGCATATTGGAACAACCACACAAAAACAAAACAAGAAACCAAAAGGCATGTTTAATAAATTAGTAGAATATGTATCAGCAGAGCCAAGTTAAGAGATTTCAAATATGATCAACACAGGTAATGTGCTTCATATTTATATCTAAACATCCAGGAATCCAAAATGAAAAGGGGACATACATCAGATGCTTAACTAAAGTGACTGGAAAGTAAAAACCAGACTGCTTTTCCAGGAGAAGGAAATATATTAATAATCCTAACTAGACGGTAAAAAGGATGCATTGAGGGAAAGAAAATTTCCTAAATAAAATGTTAACACAATACAACCATTTATTGAAATATTTGAGAAGCATGTTGTTTGTCAAAATGTTTTTCCCTAGAAACATTTAGAATTATGGTGAACATACAAAATACTTTATTTCCAAAATTAACTAGTCTACAAAGCTTTCACATCTTCCCATCATGATTAATTGACTTTTTTTAAGTTCAGTAACATTTTTGTATACTCATTATTGGTTGAGCACCCTGTTACATTCCATGAAGCATGGCAAGCAGCTTAAGTTGGGGGGTTCATCAGGTATGAAAATTTCAATTCTATTTTGTATTGTGTTCTCCATAATAAAATGATTTTGTGTATTCTTTTATTGATTAGGGATAACTGGTATAGTTGATGAAAAAGGGCAAGGCTTAATTTATTGTTATTATTGTATTTGAAGGATTGGATCACAGCGGGATTGAAAGGGGAAGAGTGAAATGAAGAGAATTATCTAGAAAGGTGCCCACGGTAATGGACAAAAATCACAAATCCTCTCTTGGGCATGTTAAGTTAGAGATGCTTGTTAAACATTCACCTCTTACTTAACTTTTGCAGCATTTGATGGTGGCTAGCACTTCAGCAGTTCAAAAGCTTTTTTTTTTTCTTTTTCTTTTTCTTGACTACTCCTCCTTTTCCTCTAATTATTGTTTGTCAGCATTTTAGTGTCCTCACTATTTAAATGCTGCTTTTCCCTTGTGGCCATCTGTTTCTCTAAGTTATCGTGACTACACAGACTTCAACAACTGTATGTATGCTAATGATTCCATAATATTTTTTTTTTAGCATAGATCTTTCTCCTGAACTCTAAGACCCACTGACTCAAGTCAACCTTATCCTACACATGTCTCATACTTTTCTCATCAACTTTCCCCGAATCCCTGCTTCACCTTTCTCCATGAATAAAGTTAAATATTAATTGAGTATCAGATACTCTGCCAAGCACCTTATATCAATTTAATCATTTAATACATACAACAACTTGCTGAAGCAGGCAGGACCCCACTTACATATGAAGACATAGAATAAATAAACAGACAAACAAACAAAGTAGTTTAATCTCAATGCTAGATTTTCCATGAGAACAACATGAAAAGAGAACTTGGAAGTAGTAACAATATTTCACAAAGGAAGTATAAACTTACAAGATTAGGGCTTCTTCTTTCCAATTACAAAAGTTTAAGCTCTGGCCCATCACCCCCTCCTCCATTTTCTTAGCAGGCCACCGATGAGAGTCATCAGAGATGCAGAGGCATCCAGTTATTTTGTAATAGTGGAGAGCAACTGTGTGTGATGAGCGTCTGGGGCACAATGGAAGTCAGTATAGCTACATGTACAATGTCAGGGTTTTTTACAGCGCTTCCCAATTAACTTCCAGAGAGCCTGACTACAATATCGCCAGCTGCTCACTCAATCAATTTCTACACATTTTCCTGAGCTAAATGGGGCTTGCATGACTGAATTTGCATAGGAGTTTTCTCCAGTTGCAATGTCATAACTAGTGAGTGAAGTATTTGGAAATGACTTTTTTTTCCTTTGTGGGACATGCTCTTTAATTTTACATCTTCCCTGTCTCTTTCTCTGACATTGCTTCGCATCTCAGAAATTTGTAAATTCGAATGGGAACCAAAAATTTAGTGATGAGAAGAATAAGGCAAACGCTCCTCCTTTCATAATTTATTTATTTATTCATGTTTTTTCCAGGTACAGATTGATTGTCTATTATGTGAAAATCAG
>NW_006296057.1:1392905-1395676 GCF_000327345.1 Myotis davidii
CCAGAGACACAAAACAGATTAACAGAAGAAAACAACCACATTTATTATGTATGTCCATACAGGTTCCACAAAAATGTGGAGTCCAGGGCAAATCAGGCAGTTGAGGCTTATCTGCCATGTTGCTCTAAGGAGGAAGAAGGTTTAGGGTTTGGGACTTCAAAGGACAGAAAAGTAATACACACGGAGAGGGAAATTCAAATATTTGGTAAACAAATGATTGCTGGCCATCGTTAACAATGGGACACAGAAAGGACTTTGATCCAAAGGGCCTTGCGAGGCTCCTTCCTGTCTGTCACGGACTGGTTCATATTAAACTATAGTTTATCTAAGATAATAACTCCCTTCCTTGAGCAGGTTCTCTATCTAAATTCTTTTTTTTAATCTTTATTGTTGAAAGTATTACATGGGCCCTCCTTTCCCCCCCATTCACCTCTTCCAACCCTGTCCTGTGCCCACACTCAGGTGCTCACCACCTCATTGTCTGAGTCCACAAGTTATGTAAATATGCATACAAGTTTATTGGTGGATCTCTTCCTGCCTACCCTCCCCTGACTTTCCTCTGGGTTTCTGTTCTATGCTTCTATGAATCTGGGTCTATTTTTGATCATCAGTTTATTTGGTTTATTAGGTTCCACATATGAGTGAAATCATGTGATACTTATCTTTCTCTGACTGGCTTATTTCACTCAGCATAATACTCTTGGGTCCATCCATGCTGTTGTAAAAATAAACAGCTTAAAATAATGATATCCCAGAAGCATATTTTGGGGTGACAAATTATGCTCCCCCTCACTACAATGAACTATTATTAATAGGTCTTACTAAGTGACGTACTAAGTGACAACAGAAAATTATTTACTAAAGTTAGAAAAGCGTATAACACTCCAACTGCTAGTTGAGATAAATTCCATAAATGGAACTAAATTCTCATATTCTGCAACTCAACAGGTTGTAATGCAACTGTTGAAAAACTTATGGAAAATTGGAAAAAAGACGAGATTTCTTCAGGTTTGCAAAAAAATCACAGAAGAAAAGATTATGAATGCAAAGAACACAGAGACATACAATTATGGTGAAAGTGAATGGTCTCCCAAAGATTTCCATGCCCTAAACCCTAAATCTGTGACTATGTCGCCTTACATGGAAAAAGGATTTCGCAGATGTGATTAAGTTAAGGAGCTTGAGGTAGGGAGATTACCCTGAATTATCTAGATGAGCCCAATGAAATCACAAGAGTCATTTTAAGAGGAAAACATGAACATCTGAGATAAAGAATAAGTTGTGATAGAACTAGAAGTCAGAGAGACAGGGAGATTTGATGATGTTATGAATCTGGCTTTTAAGATTAAGGAAGAGGCCATGAGTCCCGTGAGGAATGCACGTAGACTCTAGAAACTAGAAAGGTCAGGAAAACAGATTCTCTTTTAACGTCTCAAAGAGAAAGGCAGCCTGACCATCTCATTTTGGACTTTTGACCCCCACTTAGTTTATAGTCTTTTATTGTTTTTAATTTTTTATTGATTTCAGAGAGGAAGGGAGAGGGAGAGATAGAAACATAAATGATGAGAGAGAATCATTGATCAGCTGCTTCCAGCATGCCCCCCACTAGGGATCGAGCCCACAACCCAGGCATGTGCCCCTGACCGGAATCAAACCCAGGACCCTTCAGTCCACAGGCCGAGCTCTGTCCACTGAGTTAAACCAGCTAGGGCAGTTTATGGTCACTTTTTAGGGCAACAATATGAAACTAACACAATATTTAAAAAAAGAGAAAATAGGAAAAAAAACCCATAATACAAGATTAGACATTTATATAAAACTAAAACTGAGATTGATGTGTTATTTAAAGAAGTATGTAAAGCAAAAAAAATAAAACTATTAGAAATATGGATTATATGCAATATGGTATCTGAACTACAAATACAGAGTAGTCAGGAAAAATGTACAATGTCAGATGAGGAAAATAATAATCCACACTTAATACAAAGCATTTAAGTGAAACATTTGGAAGTTTATATGTAGATCGTAGACAAGAATTATTATTTAATAAGATATTATTTTTAAAACTGTTTTTATCATTGCATACACAAAGCTTTTACTTTTTATAACCTAGGCATTTTTAGTAAAAAAATCCCAGGAACCTCAGTTCATGATCAATAATAACTATTAATTGGAAAGGTTCACATAGTGAAGTCATAAAAGAAGATGGAGAAAAAGTTATGGAAGATTGGAAAAAAGATGAGATTTCCTTACTTTTGCAAAAAATCATAGAAGAAAAGATTATGAATGCAAAGAACACAGAGACGTACAATTATGGTAAAAACGAATGGCCTCCAAAGGCCATGAAATGTTATATATATGGCGTATCTTACATATATTTTAAAGAGTTTTCTGAACTCAAAAGAAATACAAAAATCATCCACTTTAGTTATTTAATGTGGTTTCTTGTGTTGTACCTTTAGAATATTGTGCTGTCGTGTAATAGTCTGATCCTATAATAGTGAATTCAGGAGTAGTTTGAATCTATTCTATATAATAAAGAGCTAATATGCTAATTAGACCAAACAGCAGGTTGACCATCCGGACATCCTTCCGGAATACCTTCCGGATGAAGCCGGGGCTGCCCCGGAATACCCCGGATGAAGCCGGGGCTGCGAGGGCTGAGCCCCTTGCACGAATTTCATGCATTGGGCCCCTAGTGAAGAAAGAATTTCTTATGGAAAGTTTCAGACAAATCTTTAAGTCACTTTATCCCCACTACAACTATAGAG
>NW_006296057.1:1397360-1400052 GCF_000327345.1 Myotis davidii
AATCTCATTAGTCAACAGAGCCAAATATCAACAGTACAACGATTGGAATTTCTTTTGAGAGCCAAATTTTTTAAACTTAAACTATATAGGTAGGTACATTGAACTTAATTAGGGTACTCCTAAGGCTTAGGAAGAGCCACACTCAAGGGGCCAAAGATCCGCATGTGGCTCTCGAGCCACAGTTTGGTGACCACGGAGCTAGGGCATAACTTCTGACATTAATAGTGATATTTTTGAAAACCAGAGGAACTAAAAAAAGCCAGTTCTAACATAATACTTGTTAATGTGGCATTGTACAGAGTGGTTAAATGAATGATTTTCAGTTGAAGAATTAAAAATTGGAAGGTCAAAAAGCTCGCCTAATGGCACTCAGTTTAACAACCAGAACTAAAGTATAAGTCCTCAGTTTTCTAATTCAATGAGTTTTCTACTCTGACTCAATTCTTACTCTCAGAGTAAAACAATTCATCTTTGAGACGTTTTTTTCTGAAAGCTTTTCTTAATGGAATCTAACACGTTTCAAGTACAAAGGAACATTACACGCTAAGGTAAGTTTAAAGAAAAGTAATACTCTTGTCCTTTAAGATTTGTATAGATAGAAATAGAATCAAATGCTTTTGGTGTTGCTGCAAAATTTTGTTTTATTTCAGAATTGTTGCTACTTGGAACATAACCAGATATTTAAATTCATGTCAAAATTGTCCCATAAATTACATAAATGATAGAAATGTATAGAAAAAGAAACTATTACAAAATTAACTTAAAATATTTTAGAAAACAAGATAAACCTTAAACGTTTCCTAAAGGTGAAATTCCAAAGTTGTGAGTATGGCAGCTGCTCCAATTTCATAATTATCTTGAACTCAATGAAAATCTATAATTGAGTTTTATGCTTGAGTATTTCATTTTCTCATTAAACATTAAGAACATCAGCTCTCCACTACACATTTCCTGTATTAGGGCCAACCAGCAAAAACAGTTAAGAGACAAGAGTTTTGTATTTGCCAAATTAACAACAGATAAAATAATCGGATAAGAATATTTAGATAATGAAAGTGTGAAGTGAAAAATCAACAAAATAACTGTGTTGCTCTTAACATTTCTAATTCTTAGACTCAAGGGGAACCAATTAATACCTGAAAATAAAATTTAAAAACCCACAAAAGGGTATTATGTGGTAATGAAAAGACTTGTTACAGAGCCGGGAGTACCAGTAGCCTTATGACCCAAAACAAGATGACTGCCATTATCCTGATATTGTACTGCATGCAATTAGCAGAAGTACCAATTAGTCCCTAGAAATGGCAAGTCAGATATGCTTTCAACTTTTAAATGACTGAATAAATTAGAAAAGACTGAGAAAGAAATGACAAGTAGCAGCATAAAGCAGATTTAGTCATAAAACAGAGTCTTATTACAACTTCATAAAAAGAGATATAGCCTTAAAAAAAAATAAAAGTCTCCAGTAACCTGTCCTATGATCCTACATTTTTATGGCTTCCTTTTCCATGTAAATTTTGGCCTAATTTCATACAATGACATTTAATTTCTATTATGTGAGTGTGATTTCAGTTTACAAGTTCTAATACAGTACTCTATGGTGAAAAAATTATATTCTATAACTAAAAGAAAGATAAACTATGGTATGACATTATCATATCCTATTCTATACTAGTATAATAAAACCCTAATATGCATGGGAGAATTCCATGGGCTAGGCCTGAAATGGCATATCTCACTCCTACATGTATCCATTGTCCCTACTCAGTCACATGGTGAGTTCTGATCATATGGGGGCCTGAGATATGCATCATGGCTAAGTGCCAGGAAGGGAATGAAATGAGGTTTGGGTAACAGGTGGCTATCTCTGCCATAGCTCCACTTCTACTCATCAGATGCATACTGGACTCTGTTCACCACAACCCAGGCAATGCTTTGCACTACACCTACCACTGTGTAAATAGTAGGTATGCAGGATATGCATGCTGTCACTTATTGAGGAGTTTTACACGACTGGCACTGTGCTTGGACATTTCAATCATTTATTAAGCCCCTCATTCAAAATATTTATTTGGCATTGATATAAGACATTTCTGTGCATGTGCTAAATGTGATCTGCTAAACCCTTGGGAGTTTATAGTCTGATGAAGGAGATATACTTTAAAGTGTGCTTTTAAAATGAAATAAGTACAGAATGCAGTTGTAAGAATAGTTTTAAAATGTCTGTTAGAATAATTGGGAGAAAAAGCCATTAACATGAGAGACTGCAAGTTAGGTCTCTAGAGAGACGATGCTTAAACAGAGGGATGAGGGATGAGAAGCAGTGTTTTGCGGAGAGCCAGGGCAAGAGTGTGGCAGGTGAAGGACCAACAAGAGCAAACGACTTGCTGTGTAACTATGAGCTCCTCTTTTAGCGTCTTTATGATTAATTGTTATTTATTATATCATTATTTACCCTTAGATAGTGTATACACTATTTCTGTTGATACTTAGACATGGCATCATAGTTCCTCAATATAAATCAAAGGTTAATAAATACCTTTGCCCTACTTAAGAATAAGTCTTGCCGAAACCGGTTTGGCTCAGTGGATAGAGCGTCGGCCTGCGGACTGAAAGGTCCCAGGTTTGATTCCGGTCAAGGGCATGTACCTGGGTTGCGGGCACATCCCCAGTGGGGAGTGTGCAGGAGGCA
>NW_006296057.1:1400063-1409421 GCF_000327345.1 Myotis davidii
CGGGCACATCCCCAGTAGGGGATGTGCAGGAGGCAGCTGATCGATGTTTCTGGCTCTCTATCTCTTTCCCTCCCCCTCTGTAAAAAATCAATAAAATATATTTAAAAAAAAAAGAAAAAAAAGAATAAGTCTTTAAACTGCTTTAAATTCAGCCACTCTCACATAATTTTCTTCCATTTTCTTAATTGTTTAATTCATTAAAAAAGACAGAATTTTATTATTGATAAATATAATCAATATATGATTAGATTTATCTAAAATTTTATGGGTCTATTTATCATTTAATTTTGCATCTCAAGCGTTCCATCCTCTTTTATTTCCTTCTAATGAAATTAAGTTCTTTAGAAATATCTCTCATGAGAAAATATGAAAAACTCTGAATTTTGTTTGTCTGAAACTAACTTTGAAAGATATTTTCTCTTTGTATGATATTCTGGGTTGACAGTTATTCTGACAGATATTAAATTATATTTAATAGAATTAAAGGTATTATTACTATCTTTTGATTTTTGAAAGTTACCAGTCATCATTTTTGAGGTTACATTACTTTCATATTTAACTTATTTCCTTCCACTGAGCTGCATTCTTAATATTTATTTCATTATCTATCTTCCAGGTTATTACTTCTCTTATAGATTCTTTAAATTGTTGATGCTGTTCAATACCTTACTGTGTTTATCAAATTTATATTTTGTTCATACCCAAAGTGGCACGTAGACATTTTCAAATCTGGTTGCACATTTTTATGGTCTCTTTCTCCATCATCCTACTTTGGTTTTCCATTTTTTATTTCTTTAAATAAATAAATATTGTTTCTAAAAATTCTGAATTTGGCCATTCCAATAGTGAAGTCTTTGCTGATCTGACCTGGTTTTCAGTTGCTTTTTGCCTTCTCCTGCATGTATAGTGTGGATCCTGTGAAAGGATGATTGTGAGGTATGAAGCGGGTGCTGTGGAGTCCTCAAAGGAAGATTTTCTTCTGCAGGATGCCAGGGGAACTATCAATCTAGTACTTCTTCGGGAGAAATTTTCATTTGAAATTATTTTAGTTTAAGCAAATGTAAATTCAGTCAGCAAATCCCTCTAAGGCCTATATTTTTAAGTGTGAATTCTAAATACAGATGTTTTGAGATATACGGTTTTTCTTTCCTCCTTCTCTTTTTTGCTCTTTCTTCTCTTCCTCTTCTTTGCTTTGCTTCATCTTTTAACTACCCCCAAGTGTGGAAAGAGCAGAATTATTTGCAGTGCAGTTTTATGCCTGTATCTTCTATTATTCACCTCATATTGAATAAATTCCAAGTTTTTTTTCCATTCATGCTCCATTGAAAATAAACTTGAAGTTTAGGTCATTGGGAAATGCCCTTAAGATAAACGGGCAACTTGAGTAAATTCTCTTATGCCTCTTGGTTCCTGGTCTCATTTTGGTTCGGCTATAAAGATTCCTTACTGTATGAGCTGCTTGGCAATTAATTTTCAAAATATTATTTTTTATATTTTAACCAGAATTCTGAGATATTTTTCTTCAGAAAGGACAATCAAAGGACACAGTCAGCAATGCTACCAAAATATCTTGCGAAGTCCTTCATGGTGAACACGATTTTATTTTTTAACTAGCAGTCTCAAAGCATAGAAATTTCTCTTCCACTTTGAATTTTAGAATTCTTAAAAAGTCATCAACCAAAGTACTTGTATGCATGCATATGAGCATGATCAATGGACACAGAAAGCGGGTGGTGGTGGGTGAGGACATGTGCTGAGGGTTGGGGGTGGCCAGAGAGAGGTCAATGGGGGGAAAGGGAGACTTATGTCATACATCAAACAATAAAGAATTTAAATTAAAAACATAAAATAAAGTGAGTAATTGGAAAAAAATATCTTACAGTGTTCTAGACCAGCAGGGAAAAATCATCCCGTATAATACTAAGCCTTCTGAACATGGGCCTATCTCTCCATTTTCTTAGGTCTTCTCTAATGCCCTTTATTACACTGTCATTATTCATTATAAAAAAAAGTATTGGACATTATTTTCTACATTTATTCCCAACTAAAATATAGTTTTACTGCTATTATAACTTAAAGTATATAAACTGTTATTCAAAAAAAAAAGTCATGGAAATGATGCCTAATTGGGAAAAGTAATTAGCAGTAAACGAAATAATATAGATGTGATGGGAAATAAATGGATTCATATAGCTAAAAACAAAATAAATTCAACTGAGATCCAGAAGGAGGTTCCTGGTGTAAAATCAGCTGAGCTTCTGTTGCTCTCTTTGGTTTGGTTTATGTTTTGTTTTCTGCTGTTATTGTTGCTGTTGAACTATTAAAAAAAAAAAAGTGGGACCAAGCCAGCAGCTTGAAAAATTATCAATTACATTTTCTCATTAGCTATATTTGGTTCCTTAATTGGCCTTTTTGACTGTGTAATTTCAAGTGATAATTATTTGTGGCACTAGCACATTCCTATATCAATGTTATCTCTTAATTAATTCAAGAAATTGACTTCAGACTTTTTTCTATCCTCAGACACAGAAGTAATTTGCGAGTTACCATTCTTTAGACAGCACAGTCAGCAACACTTTGAAAAATGACGGCAAGAACGCCCAATCTCACAGACTCAAACCACAATAGCATTGATAATCATCTTGGATGAGCTCTGCTAAGGAAGGATTGTGCATGTTTGGTGTGACATACAAAAGAATGGGAGTACAGACAGGATGAGAGAAAAATGGGGAAAAATAGAGATGTTAAGAAACACAGAATTGTAGTTGGACTAAAATTATATATATGTTGGATATTTTGGTTTCAACAGAGCAAACAAGCAATAATTGTTTTGCAGCCCCATATTTCTCATTGAATTATTGAATTATACAGGGCAACACAATGAAGAAAGCAATTTTTAGTGGTCAGTAATTTTCCATATCTGAGTAGTAAATTCCTCAAAGTGAGAATGAGCTACTGAAGAAAAAGTATAGTCATTCAAGCAAAGAAGATAGGAAATTGCCACTCAGCCACCATAACTTTGGTTTCTTACATCAGAAGCAGTTCTGTTACCAAAAGGAAACACTTTCTAGACCAAAAGGGCTGTTTTCCTTGTCCCTTACCCTCCTCCGCAGCTCATGTCTAAAACTTTTCTTGTAGCCACTCTTTGAATGTATTTACTGGCAACTCAATACGGCAAAGGGCAGAGAAGTTTATTATTGGCAACAGCGACGCATGAGCCTAGGAGTTTTCTCAGGTCAGTATCTTGGGGATTGGTGTTTTGGAGTCACTGACTCTGGGAAGAAACTGGCCCAGCTGCAGACTGTCCAGAAAAAAGGCATCCTCCTCACAGCAAGGTATGAAGCCAAGAAAATCTCAGGTTCCTTCCTTAGGCCAGCAAACCTAAACCAGGACATAACCCATAAGAAAAACTTTATAGTGCTCATAATATGAGTTCAAACCGAGCTCTAACGTAGTATATAAAGGTGATACAAATTTTCATAAAACAGGACTTAGACAATAATTGCGCATTGAACTGGAAGCAAATTCCCATGTAGTAAACAAAGAAAAGTAATGTCTACTTACTGGAAAGCAAGGACCAAAACTGTTATTAAATAAGAAAACGATTTTATACTGAGAACAATAGAAATATATATATTTTTTAAATACAGAGTTTAGCCAGGTTACTGGTAGTAAAGGAAAAATAAAATAGAAATAGCTATTATATATGTTTGTAATAACCAGTCAGATTACCTAATGCCTATGAGTGAAATTTATAAAAAAAAATGAAGCACCAATATGAAGAAGAAGGCCTGATGAAATAAAAACAAATGCCATGTTTTGGATCTAAGATCAAATTATGTCATCATAGCAATTCTCCATTACTTAATTTGTATGTTGAATTCAATTCTAATTAGTGGGATTTTTCTTTTTTTGTCCTTCTATTTTAACCTGAACATAATTCCAATGCTTAGCCTAAAGTACACATAATAGCCAAATGTGTTTTGGAAAAATAATACTAATATATATTCTTAAATTAAGTCTAAATACATACATTTTCGATGATTTAGATGTATGGAAGGAAATGGTACAAGAATAGATAAATGAGCCGAGGAAATTATGAAGATCCTACTATATACAAAGTGGGGCAAAAGTAGATCTATATTTGTGTGTGAAACTGAGTTTATTCTTGTATAATAATTTATTAATTATTGTATTGTTTTCCATAGGGACAACTATAAATGTACTTTGCCAACCCCTGTGTAAAAATCTTATTTCAAGTCAGTGAAGAACATAAAAACTTAAATAAATAGCTATGGACAACTGGCTAATTAGGAAGAGAGAGAGAGAGAGAGAGAGAGAGAGAGAGAGAGAGAGAGAGAGAAAGAGAGAAATGAGGAAAGTTTTACATTACCTACCTTTAGTGGATTCTACATGTACTAAAGCTTTAAATGTAAAAATAATAAAAAAATTAACAAATATCTAAGAAAATAGAAAAAAATCGTTTGATTTTAAAATAATGAAGTCTTTTTAAGAATGAAGTATTCAGTGAGTAACCATAAAAGACTTTAAATGTTTTTAACAATAAAGAGATACAAATTCTAAAGAAAAAACACTCAAACAGTAAAGCAAAATAAAAATCTTACATACATTCTCTACATCTATGCATAAATACATACATATGTTACGTTCAATAATATATACATTGTTACAATAGATAAAAATGGGTCTAATAAATAAAAATAATTAAATGGAGAATTGCTATTTAGTTCTCACAGTATTAATTAAATGCATATTCAATTGACAAATATTTATTTTTTGCTAATTAAATTGGAAAATGTATTATTTAATAATAACTCCACTGTTGTTGAGAGTAAAACTACATAATTACCATGTGGCTCTTGGAATTAAAAATTGGTAAGATTTTTCTCTAACTGGTTTGGCTCAGTGGTTAGTGGATAGAGCCTTGGCCTGTGGACTAAAGGGTCCCAGGTTTCAGTCCAGTCAAGGGCACATGCCCAGGTTAAAGGCTCAATCCCCAATAGGGGGTTTGCAGGAGACAGCTGATCAATGATTCTCTTTCATTATTGATGTTTCTATCTCTCTATCCCCTTCCCTTCTTGTCTGAAATCAATAAAAATATATTTAAAAAATTGGTAAGACTTTCCTGAAAGCCAGGGTGGACATTTAAAGAAGGCTTGCAATGTCTAGGACCTCTGAGCTTTGAATACTAGCTTTGCCACTTACTGGTTGTGTGATTTTGGGCAAATAATCTTTCTTTGTTGTTTTTGCTTAGCTAAAATGATCAATGTGAATATTAAGTGAATCCTCAGGTAAATGCATAGAATGGTACCAATAATCACCATTGATGTAATTATTTTTATTATGTTATTTATAATAATTTGGCTCTTCTTTTACTGAGGTTCTTAGGTGTTTATATTTGTTTCTTTAATTATAAACACTGTCTTAGTGTAGAAAGCTACCAATGTGATAAAACTTCAGAGGTACACAAGGCCTTATTGTTAAACAGCATTTTCAGATTTTCTAAAATATGTTGCTTATCTGGATTGAGCTGCCCTTTTTACTGGAAGGTTTAACATTTATGCAATGGGCAGGTTCTGCATCAACAACACAGAAGTTAAGGCTAATGACTATAATGGCAGCTAATAAAAGTCTTCTCCTAAATACTTTCACATATTTGAATGCCCTAATAGTTTGGGTCCATCAGACATCTGAAGGTCAGCAAGGGTCCAAGGGGGATGGTGAAACTGTGAAACTTCTTTGCCTTTGGTCAACAAACTCTGATTTCAGTAATGAGGTTCCTATAAATCATTTGATTAAGAACCCTTTTGCTCAGCTCAGTGGTTGAGTGTCCACCTCTGAACCAGAAGGTCACAGTTCAATTCCAGGTCAGGGCACATGCAGGCTAAATCCCCAGTGTGGGGTGTGCAGGAAGTGGCCAATCAGTGAGTCTCTCTCATCATTGATGTTTCTGTCTCTCTCTCCCTCTCCCTTCCTCTCTGAAATCAATAAAAATATATTTAAAAAAAGAACCCTTACTTTTGTACATACCTTCCGTATCTCTTTGGGGACGTAGTTTCCGGCAGGGAGGTTTTCTATGTTCAGAACTAATGCTAACAGACATGTTATGGGAACTGGACAGGCCCAAGCAAGATGGAGTCAGAAAGACTGATCATTTTATTGTATCACACCTTCAGCTTGACTAAACTTTAGCCAGACTTCACCTGATTCTAGCCCCTGACCCCCGCTTTTTTGAGTATTTATTTAAGAAACTTCATTGTAATTTTTGTATCTGTTTTTTTGAGATGTAAATTTTTTGAAAAGCCTCTTTGCCAGTTTTACACCAAGGACTGTTTTTCTCAATAATCTGGGAGACATCCCTTGAAAAGTAATTATCAAGGCAGATTAGGCTGCTATTTTCCAATCTCCATGGGAGGACAAGAACCTAACTTCAGTGGGTACCTGGCTGCAATTGATAAAATGATCTCCTGTCATGAAGATATGAGAAAGTTTTGCTTTTTCTTTGGGCAAAACCAATTAGCAAACACAAATGGCCTAAACTCTTCCCATTCTGCCCTTTGTTTCAGCAGAATTGAAATGATTAGAGTTGTGGTCTCTCTCCCCTGTTCCAACAGCCTTGAATAAAGCCTTCCTGCCTGTTTAATAGTCTATTATGATTTACTTTGACATGACCCCACCTGTAATCTCTACAGAAGATCCTGCTCATTTTTTATATAAGTGATTAAATCTAGCATTTCATCTCACCCTGACTTTTTTTTTAATAGAAAAAGAGTTGTTGCCACTGAACATTATTTTGTCTTTATTTCTGTTTCATTAGTCTTCCATTTGCTTTTTATAAAATTTCTCTAAATCCAGCTGGAGTTACTAATTGCGAAAGCTCAATAAAATCTGATTTGCACAATTTTGCATCTGAAATACCTCTGTCAAAATGTCAGATTCTTTAACAGACTATTATATCTTCTTCCTTGTTTTTCTTTATTAAAGGTCTTCATAATTTCAGGCCTTTCAAAGCCTCATGTTCCTCTCTGACTTGCACATGAAGAAAGTGGTATTAAACCAGTGGGCCAGCATCCTGAAAGATTAGCCCGACCACTCTATGCACATAATTAGAACTAATTGAATTAGTCCCACTCCTAGCAAAGAAGTAAAATCAATATTATAATTAAAACTGCGCTTCTGTATAATTGGATTTTTAAATGAAACCTGTAAAAGGGGGAGGACTGAAGATTTTCTTACGTGTAAAAGTAATTAATATTTGTATTAAGTTTATATCTTTAAAATAATCCTGCAGGAATTTGTGGCAATATTCTCAATTTCTTTAGCCAGAGCTGATTACAGGAGTTCCGCTCTAATCCTGAAAAAACAAAAACAGAAAACCCTTGCACTTAGCTGTCTGGTCACCTGGCTTACTTTCCTATATCAAATATTTCAGTCCAATTCACCATTCGGATATTCAGGGACCATTTTATTGAATGTATTTGTTACATCATATCCAAGATTTTTTTCTACATCAAAAGGAATCAATCTGAATAGAACTGAGCAGTTTAAGTGCTGTTCTATTCCTTTCCCTGTAGCTTACTTCCTTCTCTCCCAGTGCTTTCTGTCACAATTCCACATATAAAATGAAATTTCTTTTTATGATGTAATGTTAGAAGAGATTCACAGTTTATTCAAAAAAGCGGGACATGATTGGGGCCACATAGAGCACCAGTGGCCATGGCTCCTTTATGAGAACGGAGTGTTTTAGGAAAGGTAAACAGAGCAATGCTTGCACTCCCTTCCTTATGTCAGGAAGTCTGTTGGGTCCAGGCTTGAGTGCAGAAGAATATATAGAGAAATTAGATAAATTCCTTGGACTCCATAAAGTTCTCTTCAAGTGGGAAAAGCATACATTATATACACAAAAGTAAAAAAAAAAAAAAAACAACAACTCAAGTTAGGTCATATGTCAAATGAGTGGCATGGGCATGTAAATATGTACATGTGATGATGTGGAAAGACTCTTGAAAAAGCTTAGAAGACCTGGTTCAAGCCGTACATCTACAACTTAATCACTGTACACCCTGAGCATGCAGGTCACTTGATCTCTGTCGGCCGCAGTTTTCTCATTTCTAAAATGGAACTGTTGAGCTAGATTAGAATGTCATGAAACTAAAATATGTGGTGATTGAGTCTGAGTTTGTTGTCGCGCAAAATCGAAGAATGAAGTCGAAGACCAAAACGGTTTGTGGAACCAACATTTATTGAGAGAAGCCAGGCCTGGAAAAGGTGCAGCTGGGGTTCCAGGAGCAGGCCCGTGCCCAGAGCTTCCTCTCCATGTTACAGTTGGGTGTTAAAGTCTATCGAATCATGTGTAGAGTCCCGCATGGCCATAAGCCACATGGGTGCAGCCTAGGGGAACATATATCCTGCCATCAACCCAAGAATCTAGGGCAGGGGGGTAAGGAGGGGTGGCGGGGAAGAGCAAGAAAAAGCTCATGCTTTTTAATTTAGGGGGTGGGTACAGCCTTGCTAGCTTTTGATAGGTCTTTTCAAAGAATTCTGCCTTAGTAACAACACCCTTGAGATTGGCTTATACTGGTACACCTTACTGTCTTATGAATGGTGATCTCAAGCTGCCTGTCTTAGCAATGTCCATACGTTTTAAAGCTCATGTCTCCCACGCACACCCTTCCTTCCCCACCCAGTTGGGGTGCCTTAGTAACTTTGCCTAGTTGGGTTCCCAGTTTTACTTCCTCCTCCATGACTGCCTCCCCTCGACCTCCCTCCCCCGATTCCTGACTACCTAGCTTACCTCTGTCCCCTCAGTCTCATCCAAGTCTGAAATTCAATGGAATTTAGAAAAGGGAGATCAGACCTTGGCATGAGGTGGCCATGGATGATTGCATGAGGTACCTGAAGCATGAAGTACCATTGCAAGATTGAGAGGGTGTTGTCGGACAAGGAATACAAAAAGGAGACAAAGTATGTGCAAAGACAGAGTTCCTCTGTGTGTTTTACTCACCGTGGTGTCTTCAGGGCTGGCCGCAGTACCTGACACACCGGGTAATCCCTGCAAACCCACCAGTTGTAATGAATTAACTCGGAAGCGGCATGTCATCTGAAAGGTCACATTCTGTATTCGCATAAAGACTCTCAAGCACCGAAACCGGTTTGGCTCAGTGGATAGAGCGTCGGCCTGCGGACTGAGAGGTCCCAGGTTCGATTCCGGTCAAGGGCATGTACCTTGGTTGCGTGCACATCCCCAGTGGGGAGTGTGCAAGAGGCAGCTGATTGATGTTTCTCTCTCATCGATGTTTCTAACTCTCTATCCCTCTCCCTTCCTCTCTGTAAAAAA
>NW_006296057.1:1409989-1420284 GCF_000327345.1 Myotis davidii
AAAAAGATGCTTTCTAGATCTGTCCCCAAACTAGACAGGCAATAAAATGAGCACTGGGTCTCAATAATAATGAGTGCCAACTAGTTTGAGCATACTGACTGATGTCTTCCCTATAGATTTTTATTTATTTTTTCCATAGGAAATGTATGCCGTTGATAAAAAATCGAAAAGTACAAAGTATATACAACAAAGGCTACATCTTGCTTCTGTCTATATCTGGCAGCTACCTAGTACCCTTCTTTAGAGGGAACAACTTAGCAACTCTTATACAAACACCCCCGTATATATAATTTTCAACTTATATATTAACAATGACATACTTTTTTGCATTTTTCCAGTTAATAGTATAAATTATAAATTGTCTCATGTATGTACATATACTGTCTTTTATTCTTTTTTTATCATAACATGCACTCCCTGCATTCTCCTCCTGTTATCTCTATATTCTAAAGAGATGTTATCACTCTTCTGTAGAATATCCACTTTTCCTTTTTTCATGGATAGAGTCCAAACTAGAACAAGAATTTAAAAAATGACTTTAAAAAATGGAGTTACTTTTATTTTTTTTCTTCACTAAATGACATAGAACCATCTTATTCTTTTTACAACAGCATACTATTCTACTGATTTCTGATTTTAACTTAAGGAGAACTAATTTTCTTTCTTGATGTTTGACAGCCTACATCATTCTTCCTTCATCTAGAGGGGTGGGTAACCATGTTTTTGCCATAAGGAAAACTAATTTTCATTAATAAGGATTTAAAATATTTTACATGAGATATTTAATTAGCTGAATCTTACCAAAGGTGATTAAAATATCTACATTTTGCTTTAGGAGAAAAAAAATGAGACTGGGGAGAAAGAAGAGGATGAAAACAAAGGAACTAAAGTATGCTTAAGAGTGCAATATGTTTTTTTCTTTGTTTCTCTTGCTCTAGGTATTTATCAATGAAAATTCTGCTATGTAAGATGTCTATTATTTTGCTGCCTACATTTTATTCTAGAATTGTTATGGTTTCATGAGTTACACTTAAGTATTTCATCCATTTTGAGTTCAATCTTTCTTGTGTATGGTGTAGGTTGGTGGTCTAGTTTCATTTTTTCTTTTTTGCATGTACCTGTCTAATTTTCCCAACACCATTTATTGAAGAGATGTCTTTACTCCATTGCATGCTCTTGCTCCCTTTGTCAAATATTAATAGAGCATAATGGCCTGGGTCAATTTCTGGGTTCTTTATTCTATTGCATTGATTTATATGCCTGTACTTATGCCAGGCTGTTTAGATTACAGTGGATTTGTAGTATCACTTGATATCTAGTATTGTGATCCCTTCAACTTTGTTCATCTTTCTCAGAATTGTTGTGGCTATTCAGGGTCTTTTTTGGTTTCATATAATTTTTGGAGTAATATAATGAAAAAAAAATAAACTGATGAACAAAATATCCAGAGACATGGAAGCATGTAATAAACAGAGGAATCTTGGGGCTGGGGGAGGGAGTAGGAAGACATTAACCAAAAAGCTAACTTATATGCATATATGGATAACCTGTGAATACTGGTACAGATAATAGTGCAGTAGGCCTGGTGGGGAGGGTAGAGGGGATCAAAGGCGGGGGGGACACATCTGTAATACTTGGAACAATGAAGATACATTTTAAAAAGAAAAAAAAGAGTTCAATGTACTTTAAATAATAAGTAGAAACTCAATAGAATGTCTCAATACATTATATGGCACTCATTACCTTCTTTATTTTTACTTAGGAGCTTGTTTTGAAAGTTTAGCTTTAGTTTGTGTCATGGAGAGTCAAATGAACAATTATTTGGAACAAGGAATTTTTTAGATTCTCTCAAATGAGGAAAGGTAATGAGGGACATGAGAAATTCAAATATGTAAAGTCTCAGTCCTTAATCTAAGTTATGAAAGTAGCTGCAATGAAGATAATATATAGAGTAGCATGAAAGAATGAATCTCCTCCAAATCAGAAGGGGTTTTGTGTGTGGCTATTATGATTATTCTTACAGGCCACTTAGTTCTCTATCAGGCCTTTACTTAGATTTTGCTTTGCCACCTCTATGATTTATTCTGTATTATGTATTATAAGTTCATCAGTTCCCTCCTTTAATATCAACCAGGTTACTTCTTTTAACAGTGAGTTATAAATCTAAGGGGACAAAAGGTAGAAATTTTGAAACTTTATAAGAGATTATTATTATTATTTTGGCAAAAGTATACAAATTTTATTTTCTTTCTCTTTCCCTTGACCACCTTAATTTAACCAATTTATGAATGTGAGAGTGTGTTTAACCAGAGTATCTTCTTTAAAATCTCCTCTTAAGAGTAAAAGAAAAAAATAAGCTATCAGGTATTGCTGCAGGACATCTGTGTGTGCACATGCATACTTATTTCCAAGCTTCAACTCTTTTTTCCTCCATATTGTTCTGGAAATGATAAATTCTGAGTAAAGAATTTTAAAAATCTGAAGAACCGATGGAAATAATTTGGTTTGGAGTGGATGGGAGAGAACGGGGTGTGTCGTCATTCTTGAGAGTAGAGGGTGTAAAAGAGGCTGTGAATTAAGAGAAAAGAACAGGACACAGGGCTTCCTGGGAGGGAAGGAAATGGGAGGGGAGGAAAAGAGGAAGAGAAGAGGGAGAGATAGGAGAATGAGATCAGAAATAGCAGAGACTGGCCATTTGGTGACATTTTGAAAACCTTACATTTTTAATACATTTTTAGAAAATCTACTTAACAGGCAATGCTTCCAGAGTTGGATCTAGTTGAGTAATTATTCTGCCTATAAGGTGGAAGGAATTAAGATTAAAAGTAGTCATTAGGGCCACACAGCATTACTTCTGGAAATAAACATTGTTTTTTAATGACAGAATTAATTGCTGCTTTGAGAAGATAAGGTCCATTCCTTCTTATTCTAATCAGGTATCCTCAAAAACAGAATGTTCAAGGTCTTAGTGATCTTATTTTCCCACCTCTGCTGACTTTGTAAAGTCAAACAGTTCATAATAAAGCTGAAATAGAACAGAATGGTTAATAAGTCAGGTTCTGAGGTTTAAACTCTTAACATCAACATTTAATAGCTTTGGAAAATTACCTAATCCCAATAAATCTCAATTTTTTTAAAATCTAAGTTCTTACCCAAATTCTTAGTGGTTGTTTTTTTTTGAGGATTAGGTAGATATTATCTAAGCTAATAAATCAGATATTAAAATTAACTTAATTTGTTAATTAACCTTAAAGTCTTCTATTACTTTGGCAATCCGTGATTGGACAAGTTAGGAAAATGACAATTAGATAGAAGACCTCATTTTGAGTTGTGTTCATGAAGTATTAGGCAATGCCTCTTAGAGACGAAAGAAAGCACTGAATGTGATTCTGCAGAATCTGAAAATATACCTACCCTTCCTGTTGCTGTTTATGTGCTAGGGTTTAACAACAAAACTGGACTCACGTATTTTGTCAACTGACTTTGGAGGGAATGTTGGAATCTATTACCATATGCCCTAATCTTCCCCTGTAGTCCATACTTCAATTATTTGTAACAGGTTTAGTTAGATTTATCAGACAATATATTTTGATTTTTGTTTTGAAAACATAATCATGAACATGATGTAGCAGACAATCCTATATAATAAAAGGGTAATATGCAAATCGACTGAACAGCGGAATGACCAGTTGCTATGATGCATACTGACCACCATGGGGCAGACACTCAACATAGAGGAACACTGCCCCCCCCCCACAGTGTACTAACATTGGGCCTCTAGTGTTTTATATATAAGTTATGACTAAAAAAGAATAAGCAAAGTCATTAAAAAGATTCTGATGTGTTGATTACTTTGTTTATATATACTTATAAGTTGAAATTTATGAAATAATTATCATTACTTGGTCTATAGTTTATATTTAGGAATTAAAATGTTTTTATATTATAGAAACATATATATGTTATAAAATAAATGTATATTAAATGTTTCTTAACACAATTAAAAATAGGATCATATCTATTTGTAATAAAAACATTAAACACTTATATTATCTATTTTTAGTGAGTAAGAGAAACTATTTCTAAGTATTAATACAAATACAAATAAATGCCTTTTTTTGAAAGAGACAATTTCATCTCTTTTTTTCATTCACTTTATTCATCCTTTGTTTTTATTATTTCAGGTGTTGCCTAATGTAATTTAAAATTGTGCCTTGACAAGACATACAAATTGACTTAGTTTCTATTTAACTAACTGTATCATTCATCAATTTGCCTTTATTGACATTTACTCATTTAAAGACAGAGAGAGAGGAAATATCATGGATAAGACAATGAAATCGTTTCCTTTCTTGGTCATCTATGAACATTAAAGATATCAAAGTGTTATGTAAGAGTAATGATAAACCTTTATTAAGTCAATATTATATATTTTCCAGATACAGTTTTCGGTGCTTTATGTGTGTTATTTAACCATTCCAAGCCTATGAGGAGAGTATTATTGCCCATATTCTTACATAAGAGAAAGATAAATCAATATCCCTTCCAAAGTTATGTAGCTGGTAGGTGACATGGTCAGGTTCATAAAACAGTCTGTTTCATGAGGCCTGACAATTAACCACCAACCCTCACACACACCATCTCAGTATGTATGACTTATTATAGAATATATTTTGAAGTAACTATAAAAAACTATATTTAATATTGTTGGTGATTTTATTTTTTCAGAAAATTAAGATTGAATAATTAAAACACTATAATATTTAAAATGTTACTTTTCCTAAAGTATATTTGTTTGGATTGTTTTAATATTTCTGCTCACTAAAAGAAAAAACAAACAGACTTTTAGATGACTCATAGTTTCTGTTTCTGCATGGTTTTTGTCCAAGGGAAAAAAATAGATTGAACAGAGAACTTTTTTCATGTCTGCAATTTCTATAAATTCTAAATATGTTTGAAATGTCAGTGCACACTGCTTACCAACCTGTTGGTACCAAATGAAGACGGAATTATTAATGAGAGACCTTTGCCAACAAATGCTAGGGCTAGTGAAAAACACCTTTCCATAGTATGAATGAATCATATATAAAATGGCGTGTCCTCCACGGCTGGTGGAAAGGATAAAAACAAGGAAGATAGCGGAAAATAACACACTGCTTAACTACTTTCCATTTGAGACAGGACTCCAGGAAAGAAGAAAAAAGGTGAAAATGGGGGAGAGGAGATTGAGAGGTGGAGAGACCAATTAGAGATTAAATGTGAAAGTGAGGTAAAGTGCAAAGGAATAGAGATGAACTCAAGGAAAAGAATTGAGAGGGTTAATTGAGAAAAGAGAATAAAGAATCCTACATCCTCAGGTTTTTTTTGCCTCACCTCATCTGAGCAAACATTCCCAGCATCATTTTTTGTTCTCTTCTCTACAGTCTGTAATGTTTCTCTTTAGGATTTCACCAGAAAGTGCCTTTAGAACTTTTTCAGTGGATTAGGGATTTTGATTTTGCTATCAAAGTCAGACATAATCGAATTTGAAAAATTGTTGGATAACTTTGAGGTCATGAGAAAACATCTTTCTGGGCATCAACTATTGAAAACTGTGAGAGAAACATTTTATTTCACCTAAACAAAAATTAACTCTATACCAAAGCAAAAACATAAGGAGCAAAAATGGAACAAATAAATAAAAAAAAAAAAACCACTGGTTTAAGAATAAAATATAAAATCTGGAGAGAATTTTAAAATTCTTCCCTCTTCATCATCTGTGAAACCCTGTATCAACTTAATATCTGAAAGAATTTCCCCTTCTTCTTATTGCTGGTAGAAATCTGGCTCCTCCCAGGACACTGGCCTCCCGTGTATCTTGTATTTTGTCCAGATGCTTTTTTCCTTCCATTCTCCTTACCACGTGGCCTAGTACTAGGTTAGGTGTTCTAATTTGTCCCTGTACTTCCAATCATTTCCCCTCTCTCTCTTCTCTAAAATACCCCAGATGTGACTATCATGTCCTTGTCAGATTATACGCAGCATGAACCCCTCTCTGTTGCCATTATTTCCTTACTCCAGAGCGATTCATCTCACTTTGATGATTTTAGTTGCCTCAATCTCCAAAATTACTCCTGTCTTATTTATTGATGGTTGTGTAATCCACAAAGATGATCCCTGCCATTCCCTGGGCTCTCAGTTCCCAGACCTCCACTGAAACTTTTTCTGTTATCTCCAGTAAACACCTAGTCTGCCAACATGAATAACTGAAAGTTTCTATAACCACAGCTATAAATTTTCCTCTCTCTGACAAGTCCTGTAGGATTTTCCTGAACACTTTGATTCCCTGGATCCTAAAATCCAATGATTCTTAAACATTTATACTGCCTCTGTTCCTCCTCATGTCCTCCCAGCCCTTCTCATTCAGCTTGAATTTATTGACCATAACTAAAACCATTTTATAAAACCTCTCTCTCCCGTTACTTACACACTTGGCAAAACACCTCCTGGAAAAATTCAACTGCATTTGTAAATTTGATGATGGCTGAAGAAAGTCTTGAATCATGGGGATTGTTCTTGCCTTAAATTAATAACTACTAATTTTAAATAAACTCTTAAAACTTCCAGCATCATATAATCCCTTTGTTCGTTCGTTATCTCACTGCCTTATGAGACAATATCAAACGTTTTTTTCTGTCTCAAATTTTCACTTATTTTTAGCAATGACATTACTTCCTAATTCAGGTAGAAAATTGAAAATTAATAAGAGGAATCCTACAAACTCCTCCCTCAAATCCTTCATCTGCATATATATGAATGTGTTCTCTCTCCCTTTTTGTCCTAAAGATGAACTCTACCTAAGGCTTACCCTTTTATTTGCATACTAGAGGCCTGGTGCACAAAATTCATGCATGGGGGGTTCTCCTCAGCCCAGCCCGCACCCTCTCTAATCTGGGACCCTTCAGGGGTTGTCCAACTGCCGGTTTAGGCCTGATCCTGAGAATTGGGCCTAAAACGGCAGTCGGACATCCCTCTCACAATATGGGACTGCTGGCTCCAAACTGCTCACCTGCCTGCCAGCCTGATCGCCCCCAACTGCCCCCCCTCTGCCAGCCTGATCACCCCTAACCCCTCTGCCTGCCTGCCTGATAGCCCCTAATCACCTCTGCCTGCCTGCCAGATCGCTCCTAACTGCATCTGCCTGCTGGCCTGATTGCCACCCTCCCCGGACAGCCTGATCACCACTAACCACCTCTGTCTTGGCCCCCGTCACTGTGGCTTTGTCCGGAAGGAGGACTGGATGGATGACAGGAAGATGTCCAGTTGACCTGGTCTAATTAGCATATTACCTTTTTATTAGTATAGACTAGAGTCAGTCATCCTTTCTTATCTATTAAAGAACATTACACTAGCCAGTCTCCTCTCCTCTATGACCTCCATCATCAAGTTTCCCCTTTCTACTCTCCCATCATGCTGCTATCCCTACAAATAGCATTCTGCTGTTAAAAACAAACAAAAATAACATTATTACTCCTACCATCCTCAGTTATCAACTCATTTTTAAGTTCTGACTTATAGAAAATTTCAAAAACAGTTGTTTATATACTTTCTGACTCATTTCTCCTCTTATGCTCTCAATAAGCCTTACCCCCTCGTGGAAACTACTATTGAACATGGCTGTCAATACCCTCATATTGCGAATCCAATGGTCAGTTTTCACTTTTCAAATCACTTGATCTATCATCCAATACAACACAACTAATGACACCTTGTCCTGAAGATGCTTCCTTCACTTGACTCCTCTAACATCACAATCATTTCTCCTGTTTTTTCTTACTTTATTTTTTGCTCTTTCTTAATCTCTTTAATGGCCATCCAATCTCATCTTCCCAACCTCTTAATATTAAAATTTCCCAGTTTTATTACCTTCTCTCTTTTCTCTCTATACTGTCTTGTGAATTTTATTTGGCATTGTACATTAAATACCACCTATACATTGATGACTGACAGCTTTGTATTTCTAATGTAGACCTCACCTTGGTCTCCAAAAAAAATTGTTCAGTGTCTGAAAGGCGTCTAAACATAATGAGTGGTGCAGCTAGAGCTGCTGATTCTCTACTTCCACACAAATCAGGTCCAGCTGCAGCATTCCCCAGTTTAGGTAGTAGTCATTGTATGCTTCTAACTCTTCAGTTCAAAATATTCTGGGGTCATGCAGGGGTTTTGTTTATTGTTTTTTTAAACAACAACAAAAATTATCTCATATCTCACACCAGAAAATTCTGTTGGTTCTATCTTCAAAATCTATGTAGACTCTTTGCATTTCTCATCAGTTCTCATTATAATCACCTTGACTCTATCTATGCTTACCTTGCCTTGAATTTTTGCAACAGCTTCCTACGTGGTTTCTCTGCTTCCATCTCTTCTATTTCTGTCCTCTAAAGTCTATTCTCAATAAAGCATTCTAAGTAGATCTACTAATGTGAGACATAAGTCACTTAGATCTTCTCAGAAACTCTCCAATAACCTCTGGTTTCAATTGTCATGAAGGCCAACATCTTTAAAATAGACTAAAAGTCGCCGAAACCGGTTTGGCTCAGTGGATAGAGCGTCGGCCTGCGGACTGAAGGGTCCCAGGTTCGATTCCGGTCAAGGGCATGTACCTGGGTTGCGGGCACATCCCCAGTAGGAGATGTGCAGGAGGCAGCTGATCGATGTTTCTCTCTCATCGATGTTTCTAACTCTCTAACTCTCTCCCTTCTTCTCTGTAAAAAATCAATAAAATATATTTAAAAAAAATAAAATAGACTAAAAGTCCTACAAGATTTGTCCCCTGGCCTTTATGGCCTCTCTGAGTTCCTCTCCCATTAATTTCTGCCCTTCCAGCTTTTCTTCAGCCATTCAGATTCTTAAATATTAGGCAGACTCTTGCCTCTGCAGTTTTGCACTTGTGTACACCTTCTTTCTGTGACTCTATTCCCCTAAATCAGTGGTTCTCAACCTTCTGGCCCTTTAAATACTGTTCCTCATGTTGTGACCCAACCATAAAATTACTATCATTGCTACTTCACAACTGTAATGTTGCTACTGTTATGAATCGTAATGTAAATATCTGATATGCAGGATGGTCTTAGGTGACCCTTGTGAAAGGGTCGTTCGACCACCAAAGGGGTCGCGACCCACAGGTTGAGAACTGCTGCCCTAGATAGAGGAATCTATCCACATGGTGAGCAATCTCACCTCCTTTAAGTTTTTGCTAACATGTCATCTTCCTGACAGTTCTCTGAACATTTACATCTTACTCCCTCTCCATCCTATCTGGGCTTCTGGACTTCGTTGCTTGCTTTATTTTCTCAATAGCACTTTTGCCTTCTGACTTACTGTATAGTTTTATGGACTTTTACATCATCTTTTTTGTAAAAGCTCCATGAAGGCAGGGATTTCTGACCATCTTATTTATTGATGTATTCCCAAGTACCTATAAAAGTACCTCTTATGTAATGAGAGTTCAATACATACTAGTATTTTTAGCTGTGGAGTAAATGAATGTTTGAATAAATAATTACTGTGAAGTGAATGCTGCTTTAATTAAGATATATATGTGGTATTGCGCTTTGATTTTGGCTTTGTCCTGGAACCTTGAGGAGGCAGCAGCACTTTTACCTAATTGCCTCACTGCTGTGCTCTTTTAGGCTCTGTATAAGGACATGTTTTAGAGGATGAAGACTTTAGGTTAAGAATCACTCCTTCCAGTATAGATCTCACTTTAGCAGAACTTTCTCAATCTGTTCACATCTTCACATTACCAGGTATACCAGTTAATAATGTGGTTTTGTAATCAAAGAAAACATAATTTCAAGAGAAATATCAAAAGTGCTTTATTTAAAGTAATGTTCATCGCTAGCCACACATTTCCCGCATCTTTCAGGTAATTTGTGGGTACCGTCCCATAGAACTTTTCTGGCTTTGAGGCAAACCATTCAGAGACCCAATTTTCCACTTCTTCATATGTTTTGAAGTTCTGGTCAGAAAGTGCCTGTGCCATCGGCAGAAACAAGTGGTAATCTGAAGGAGCAAGGTCTGGTGCATACAGTGGATGGGTTAATACTTCTCAGGCTAGATTTTTAACGTGTCTTTAACTGGTTTTGAAGTGTGTGATGGTGCGTTGTCATGAAGCAAAATTACTTTGCCATGTCTTCTGGCACATTCTGGTTGTTCCACGATCAAAGCGTGGTTCAAATTGATTATTCATTCTTTGGTAGCGATTACCTGGTTTTAGAAGCTCATAATACACCACACCTTCCTGATCCCCGCAA
>NW_006296057.1:1422583-1425757 GCF_000327345.1 Myotis davidii
GTGACACCAAATCCATTAAAGTCCTGTTTCAGCTTTCCTGACCCCAGCTGCTGTTGTTGGACTCTTTGGCTGGATTCTTCTCTTGAGTGATGCCACACCTTAGAACATCATCAACAACAACAAACCATCACAGTATCACAGTCCTGTAAACTCAGTGGCAAATGTGTGGAAATAATCCCCCTTGATTTCTTATAATCCTTTGTGCTCATGGCTCCAGGCTCTCACCTCAGCTTCTATTGCTCCCACACTTGAGTAAGAAGAGTCAGAGTTTTTGTGCATAGCTATTGCCAGGCATTTCTCAGGCTGCAGGAAAGCCTTCATAAGAGATAAAATCAAACATCGAAGAATAAAGAATACATTCACTGGAGGTGAAAGCATACTCCAGTGCTAACTGGTAGAAAGTGCAGCAGGCTGAAACTCAAGAGATAGGGCTTCTGATAATGATACCATCATGGGAATGGGTAATCTGCAATAAACTGCCTTTTTATCTGCTAGCATCCTTGATATAATATGGAGGTGGACTAGATAATTTCTCTAGTAATTGTCTTTGATATCTTGCAGAAAATAAAATACGGTTAATTGTAAACCGTATGAAATTTTAATGACCAAAATACACCCTTTTTACTTTAAAACACCCATAGAAAAATTAATTCATATCCTATACAGATTTACATTTTATTTTATTTTTTAAATATATTTTTATTGATTTCAGAGAAGGAGAGGGGGAGAGAGAGAGAAACATCAATGATGAGAGAGAATCATTGATTGGCTGCTTCCTGCACAGCCCCTACTGGAGATCGAGCCTGCAACCTGTGCATGTGCCCTTGACTGGAATCGAACCTGGGACCCTTCAGTCTGCAGGACAACACTCTATCCACTGAACCAAACCAGCTAGGGCCAGTTTTACATTTTAAACTCATAAATTTAAAGGTGATAAATGTGCATAGCCAACATTAATCTTAATGTCTTTAAATTGTGCATTCTCCAAAATACAGGCACATGATTTTATGTAAATACAAGGCCACTGGATTGTGTTTAGAACTCCTATGGAAAAAAGGGAGTAATTTAAAATATTAGAGTCGTATTTAACTTAGCAAAATACTCAAGGCATGCAAGAGCCAAGAAGATCAAAATTACCACTTCCTATTTCATGATCACTCAGAAGCATGTGGGCTCAATTTCATAAAGTTGCTGATATTTGATAAATTTTAAAGCACAAAATGGCAATGCATACAATACAACGAAGTAGTTAAACTGTTGACATTCTATTTTATGACTGTGTGTAGTAAAACAAACAAAGTGTGGGTATGATGCAAATTCCCCTGTAATAGATTTTTAAAGTTTGATGGCTGCTTCTAGCTTTAAAAAAGACATTTAATGCATTTTCTTACTATGAAAGTGTTGCATGCTAGAAAACTAATCTTCATACAGGTGTCTTTGCAATACTTATGTAAGATATGACTTTTCCAAAGCAAATTCATTTTCAGAAATAGATTTATTCTGATTGTTGTAGGAGAGAATTTTGTTGGGAAAGTCAGAGTGGATCTGTCCCATGGTGCACACTCAGGCATGGACAAACTTTTTGACTCGAGGGCCACAATGGGTTCTTAAACTGGACCGGAGGGCCGGAACAAAAGCATGGATGGAGTGTTTGTGTGAACTAATATAAATTCAAAGTAAACATCATTACATAAAAGGGGACGGTCTTTTTTTTTTTTTTTAGTTTTATTCATTTCAAACGGGCCGGATTCGGCCCGCGGGCTGCAGTTTGCCCACGGCTGGTGGTACTAATTGTCCTGATGCGCCTCATCGCCAGCCTTCAGATTCTGATCTTAGCACTTCAGAGAAGATAGGAGGGTAGGATTTTTTGATGTCTCTAACATAATTGAGAGATGCACAGGTGCACAATTTTATAGGAAAAGCCTAGCAACTGAATTTCAGGTATAGATCAGTCAGTATCTCCTTGTATGACATTGAGAAAAATCACTTCAACTTTCTGATCTTTCTTTTCCCATTTGTAAACCAAGGGAGTAGTATTCCGTGATAATATGTTCTCTTCAGCTCTGAAGTTCTATGGATACATGAGTCTTTGAGATAGACATGAATTCCTTATCACTAATAACTATGTGGTTAAATTCCCTTAGGAAAACTTTGTCTACCTTTTTTTTTTGCCTCTATCATTTCTTGTTCTGCCAAGAAAGAGAGAGATCAATATTAAACCCTTTAGAATGAACTAATTTCAGTCCTCAGAAGGAGCTCTTAAATTAAAATCTGTGTTTCACTTGTTTGTATCCTTCATGTCCATGTATTGATCTTAATAACCACCCAACTTCCTTATACCATATAGTGTGACCATTCGAAATTTCATGTAGTGATCCGATTTTGAATAGACTGGCTCAGTCTATGATTATAAAAGTGTAAAGAGAAAATTTGTGAATATGCTTCTTTGGTGAAAGCTGTTGCTCTTCTATGAACTCCACCTGCAAAAGTTCCTATTCTTCACAAATCTAGGAGTGCTATCCACGCTTTAGCCTCACTCTAGTATACCTTTTCTGTTTCTTTTTTATCTTTTTTCTGTTTTCTCTAAGTTGACTAAGGGTTAATTTAGCATGATTATAGCTATTACTTGATGAGGTGAGGCTAAGTTTTTTAAAGAAAATTTAGCCAGCCCTAACTGGTTTGGCTCAGTGGATAGAGCATTGGCCTGTGGACTCAAGGGTCCCAGGTTCGATTCTGGTCAAGGTCAAGGGCATGTACCTTGGTTGCGGTCACATACCCAATGGGGAGTGTATAGGAGGCAACTGATCAATGTTTCTCTCTCATAGATGTTTCTGACTCTCTCTATCCCTCTCCCTTCCTCTCTGTAAAAAATCAATAAAATATATTTTAAAAAATTAAAAAAAGAAAATGTAATCATATATGCTTACCTTTTCTGATATAATATTTCAACAACTGCACCCACGTGCGCGCGAGCGCGCGCACACACACACACACACACACACACATACACACCACCACTACCACTAATCTACACTAATAAAAGAGAAACATGGTAATTGGCGTACGACCGCTGCCTTCCCATTGGCTAATCAGCGAGATATGCAAATTAACTGACAGCCAAGATGGCGGCAGGCAGCCAGGCAGCTTGAAACTAACATGAGGCTTGCTTGCTTG
>NW_006296057.1:1426311-1437646 GCF_000327345.1 Myotis davidii
GGACCAAAATATCCTTTTCAGGATCCTCTCTGTCGATCCGGCCAGAGAGGGGCCACAGTTCCTTCAAAGATAGTCATTTTCGTTACCATATATACAAATTTTTGTGCACTGGGCCTCTAGTCTATAATAATGCATCTTGTTTCTCAAGAGTAAAGTCATCTGATAAAATGAAACAATGATAATTCTTCATACTCATGGGATTTAATAAAATATGGCTTCCTAAATTCACTTCATTGTGTGCTTTTTTCATTGTTTGCTATCCCTTGGTTACTCATATTTTGTCCCAACATAGGCAAGACTTCATTAGTAAGCTGGTCTTAAGTGGACTATGTTTTCCTATATTTACAAATATATTCTAATTTTAGTAAGTATGTAAATCATCCAGTAGGAATAATAGTGGGTCATAGCAAACAGTGCCAAATTTATCAAAGCATAAAAAGGAAGGACTCAGTGGGAAGTATTACCTGTATATAATTCCGTCACAACTGATTGTGCTTGCTTACTTCCAAATATGGAATTGAGGTCCAAGAGTCATTAGCATTTGTTTAGTTGCAGTCATAAATTGATATAGACTGTAAAATATGAATTATGATTTTGAGTTAAGCCAAATGATTTAATATTACCTTGATATTTCTTTATTGCATCTTGTAAAGAATATGATATATTAGGGTCATTTTTGACATTAGATTAGCAAAACAGAATTGCCTGGCAGGGTCCTGGCTTTGCATTAAATATCATAGGAAATAGGGGGCAGACTGAGAGAAATGGTGAATCAGCTAATATTGATCTATGATATGCCTGTGGATTCATTATTGGAAACACACACACACACACACACACACACACACACACACACACATACACACACACGGTACTTATTTTCCAAAGGAAAATAAAAGAAATGGGCTCCTAATATATTAAGAGAGTTCAGGTTTAAAAAAAAAGTTGCAAGTGAGAGAGAACTAACCCACAAGATCTCACTCAAAAAAGGGAGAAAAATACGTATTTTTTTCATCTAACTAGCAAGTTTGGTGACATATTTGTCTTGTGTGGCTTAGCTATATTCAGGAATTTTAAAAAATCTTTTTTGGCTCCAACTCCCTTTAAACATTGATTTAACCTGTGGACAGTCTTTCTTCATGCTCTTATCCCTAGATTCATAGCCTTTTCTCTTAAGAAATCCAATTCTAAAAATTGGTTTATCCAAAGTTCCTGTGTAAAAATATATTGGCTTTATTTATTCCCTCTCCCCAGTATTATTTTCAATAGAAGACAGGCCACTGAAACATGGAAAGGGGGTAAAATTCCCCAAAGGAATTGAAAGAAGAGAATGGAAAGGCATTATGGTAAATAAAAATTAGAGTTATCTTGGCTATTACATTTGACCTCAGATTACTACATATTAGTGTTACCCAAACTCTTTAACATGGGTCATCAGTGACCCATGAAATATTAATCAGTGTTCTGTGGGGAAAAAATAATTTCTGTAATAAAATAATTTTGGAAAATGTTTGATTAACAGAACATTAAAACTGCTTTTTTTTTCCTACCTGCTTATTTACTAAGGTACAAACATGATGGATAACAGATCCCGATGGAAGAGGAAGATCGATTTCTACATGCATAATTGACCAAGAACAAATTCAATGACGTTTGAACTCTCCTACTCAGTTAGAAAATAAAACTTAGTAAAAAGAGGGAGGATTTTTTAATGCATAACTTTGACAATAGCTGTTGCTGTGCCAAGTCTCCACCGATTAAAACTTGCACGCGGCACAATTCCATGGGTGCTATAATTTCTGTGAATGACATGCTCATTCCCAACCTTCAGTCATTCACCCAGATTACCTACCACATTGATTGCTGTTTTTATGCAAGACAGTGTCTGTCAGCCAGTGGGTGCCATGGGGTGTGCTACCTTCCCTACTGCAAGTTTCAGAAAGCTGAAAATGTACTCCCTGAGGTCTGGGACTCCACAGACTGCTCCTGGGTAACAAAAGGAAGTGGCCTGTGGCAGTAGGTAGTGGAGTCCATAGTGGGGTTGACTTGCTGATTCAGAGTTGACCAGGGCGAGAGATGCATGAGTGTTCCCTGTAGGTAGCTGTGCCTGTGTAGGAGAGTCAGAGGAATAGTCTTGAGTGCTGGTTAAGTAGAGCGACCTGGTTAGGAGACAGACCGAGTGGTAAGAAGGTAGACACAATTATGGGATATCCGAAAACTGGGTAAGAAGTCATATTTAGTTCATTAGGGCCTATTAACCTTTCAGAGAGCTTCCCACTAACAAATAAGAAATACCCATGAGACCAAAAGCTGTAAAATTTCCCAGCTCAAAGAACATGAGCTGGGTTTTAAGTCCTTTATTATGGCCTTATAAGTTTTCCATTCAGCTCTAAACCCTAGAGGGGGCAAAAGCTGGGGAAGGGGAGAGGCAGAAGGGTAAATTGAAGGATATAACTGTATCTTTTCTTCAATCTACAGCAGGCTTGGGCTAGAGTTGGAAAGAAGATATATGTTACAGTCACAGGTTAGAGCCATATTTTGGAATAGACAACCTAATTATGTATTGAAACTCTGTTTCTGACTAAAAGTAACTCTAGGGCTATCTGATCATTATTTAATAATAATTAATAGAGAAGAGTCATGGGCTTTCTGAGGTTTTAATTTAGGAGTCATGTAAAAGGAGTCATTTAAGTCAATTTCATTGCTTAAATTTTAAAGGGGCAAACCACTATATTTGCATTTTTACATCATGACTGCTGCATATTTAACGTTTCAGATATACAAAATTAAACAAGGTTTTAGTGTTTTCTTCATTTTTAATTATGCTATTTTTCAGGGCCATTCACATATTATTCAGCTTGTGAAGTCCTAAGATGAACTTGTAGTAAAATGGCATTTCCAAATTACGTGGTCCTAGAACCATTTGTTCATAATATATCCACTTACAACTCAAAGAGTATATATTGCAGACCCCTGTGTCTGGGAATCTCTGTAGCCAGCTAATATGTAAAGAATGAGTAATAAGTAGTGCAGACCACCAAAGATTTAGAATAAAATGGTGAATAACCCCCTTTTAGTATTCTCCACAAAAGAAACATCTTTTCTTTAGTATTCTTCAAAAGAAACATCTACTTTATTGAAAAGTGGAGAAACTCTAAAAGTTCAAAACAATATATACATCCTCAGAAATCCATGGAAATTCAAGCAAGCATAGTATATGGAACAGAAGTAACACCGGTATGAAAGATTAGACGAAAATATAATCTACCATGTGGAGGAAGTAGAACACACTTTGTGCGTGCAGAGCATACATTGGGTAAGATGCAAATTATAATAGTCCTTGGAGGCTTCAACCATCTGGACATTCACCGGAAGTCTCATTCAAATATTTTTTAAAATACACGTTCTTAACTCGGCTTTTGAAATTCAATCTCCCAGAGGTGAGATGGGGAGGGAAATCCTAATCGAACAGCTAGCCTGGAATGAATTATTTGGGGCAGGGAAGAAGTTGTTGCTGACTTAAAACAATGGGACCTTTTCAAAAAAGCAATAATGTCATTTTATAGTTTACATGGCACCGGAAGAGTAAGCTGCAGAACACAGGCACATCTTAGATTTTAAGAATATAGTTTTTAAATATTGAAATAAATCTGAAGCATGATTCAATGGCATGAGATTCTGGAATGGATGACTACAAAGTCTAGGAAATTAAAAAAAAAAATTCTGACCTACCCCTCCCAAAACATGGGATAATATTTAAAAAACCTGTTGACTACTGAGGAAACACTCTAAGATTTAAAGGAGTAATAAGCAAAAATAGGAAATATAATCGTCTAGGTAGTGTAATATTCATACACTGGCAAAAGTTGACCCAAAAAGGAAAGTACAAAATGAGCTCAGCTTATCACAAAACTATACACAGCAAAAGATAAGTTGTAAAGTTATGATCAAAAGCTTTAAAGCTAAAGGAAACACATACTCCAAGATTTTATTTTGCTGTAATGAACATATATGTGATAATTCACAAAATCTGAATATATACTATAGATTGATAATAGTATTATAAAAATGTGATTTTTAAATTTTGATCATTGTATTGTGGTTTTATCAAAAAGTGTTGCCAATAATCTGTTGAACCATGTCACATAGAAAAAAATATTCAATTTTACTAACGTTGATTAATATTTTTAATCAACATTAATTTTCTGGATATAGTATTATATATATAAAACTAAAAATGTAGTAGCTAAAGCCCTGACCAGCGTGACTCCATTGGTTGAGTATTGTCCCATGCACCGAGAGGTCATCGGTTCAATTCCTAGTTGGGGCACATGTCTGAGTTGTGCGTTTAATCCCCATGGAGTGAGTGTGGGAGGCAGGTGATTGGTGTTTTCTCTCTCATCAATGTTTCTCTCTCTTCCTCCCCCTTTCTTTCTCTCTCAAAATTCAAGGAAAACATATTTTGAAAAATTAAAATATAGTTGCTGAAGAGAAAGTGTCAAAAAGATAATTTCTTGAAACCTAAAATACCTTTTCAGTAAAACACTAGAGTAGCGGTCACAATAAAGTTGTAGTGATGGAAAATATTAAACGAAACACAGACACATGGACACACAGACACAATTTAATTTTTGTTATAGCACATCAACTGCTATTGACTCACTCTGTTACTTATTTGCATGCATTTTTTTGTTATAGCACACACAACCATTTCTTGCAGAGATATAAATTAAAAAATTGAAATGTTAACAGGAAACTCCCCATTTATGTTTTGATCTTACCTTGCCTCTCATTGCTGCCAGAAGGATCAAATTTCTTTGCAGTTGTATTTTCCCTCTTTTATCCCTTTAGTTTATTTCCAAAACTCTGAAGTCCTGCTGGTGGGTAAGCACAGTAGTCAGCATTATATGAAAGGTGTCTTTGAGTACTCGGCCTTTTCATTATATTTGAGTGTTCCCTGTATTTGCTGTTAGAAAATGTGATATAATAAGTAACATAGCATAGTAACTGTGCTTATTTACATTGATCTCCCTATTATTCAATACACTTTGAACTCTTTGAGGGTCTGGTTCATGTTCCACTTTAATTTCCATTCCCCAGCTGGCCCAATATCTGGAATATATCAGGACCACAGTGAACTTATCAAAATGAAGTATCAATTTGGAGGTTCTCTTCTCAATTTAAAGCACAGAGAGTTTTCAACCAAGATATTGAAAGCATTAATAATGAAAATTATTAATCAACATAATGAAAATAAAAGCAAATTGAATTTAGATAAATTCAAGTACCCAATCAGCACAACTGTTGTGAGATGGATATTGCCATATTTCTTATATTTTGGTAAATGAGGATTGTTAGAAATAGATTATATTTAGGGCTCTTTCTACAATAAAATTACAACACAGGTTTTAAAAAACAAGCTACATAAACTAAAAGCAAACTTGCTAGTGTTTAATGGAGGCCTTCAAGCATCAGATGGTTGACTATAACATTTGAACTCTCAGTTTCTTGTAACGATGACATTCTGTGACTTTTTATTTACTTTTTGACCTAGAATTTGTCTTCATATAATCTGAAGGCTTTCACATTCTCTGAAGCTGTGGACTTTCTTTGCCACAAGTAATGCTGCTGTTGACTCACTCTGTCACTTATTTATGTGCAGAGTTTGATTTTCCTTGAATAAAAAAAATGACCTTGTGCTAATCAAGTAACAACAATATCCAGTTCATGTTCTGATGAGCCAAATACACTCAAGGGACAATTATGAGGCTGAGAAGTACAGTGTGGATCCATAGAACTCAGAGACCTCAACTGTGTTATGTAGCAATGAAACTTGCCACATTGATGTATACTTAGTACATTTCAAATATATTAGCTGAAGGAATTACATAGTGAATTTAAGAGAAAAAAGATGAGCTTCTTATATAAAACTAATCAGTAGAATATTCAATTAATTCGATATTCAACTCCCTATTATGTTTTAATTTCTTTGTACACTAGGATACCCTAACGTTTAGTAACATCTTTGTAAAATGAAATAATTCTCCTTGTCACAAGGGAACGGTAGAAAGTAACATCACACTTTGTGGTGAGTATAGCATTTATCTGCAGTCTATTAAATCTAAAAAATCTCTTCATGCTCCCTTTTGTAGGACAGTGTTTAAATGGTAGTATAAAATATGTATACTTTACAGGCTGTATTTACTAAATTCTGTGAAATTGTTGAAGAATCAGCCCTGGCCAGGTGGTTCAGTTGGTTGGGGCGTTGTCCTCTACAACAAAAAGGTTGGGGGCTCAATTCCCAGTCAGGTGCACATACCTAGATTTCAGGTTCGATACCCGATGAGGGGCATGTAGAGAGGCAATAGACTGATGTTTCTCTCTCTAAGATCAATAAATATAACCTCTGTGAGAATGAAATTTTTAAAAAGTTTGAAGAATAAAATTCCATTTCTTACCCTGTATATAATAAACATTCTTGTTTCTTTTTTTAGTTTTGCTCTCTTGCTTAATATTCAACAGTAATAACACTGCCTGTCTGCACACTCACATTCTGGTTGAATAAATCAAGTTAGATCACCTAAGTGTACTTTCAGCTTCATTTAACATGTGCAGGGCTCTTTAAGAACCCTTCATATGCCTTTTACTACTTAACCTTCACAGCCTTCTCTTTGGATATAGGGAACAAGCCAGGTAGGCAAAACAGTCTATAAAATGGAAAAACTGTAATTCAAATCCAATCTAACACAATAAAATTATTATGCTTGCCTTACATTTGCAATCCATTTCACAATTTAAAATTGGATTTTACGTGCTTTGATCCTCAAAGCAAATTGGTAAAATAAGGGAAGCTGCCATTATTTTAACCTTTAAAACTTTGGCAAAATCAAGGTCACATAATGGAGTCAATAATATGAGCTAAAAATCTTCTCAGAAGAAAATTCCAATTTCTCTATATTATCCCGATTATAAGCAAAGGTCTCAATCTCATGCTTTCTTCATTCATTTCCTTTCCTTCCTTTCTTGTTCCTGCTTTATGCTTCTATCATTCATTATCTCCCAATTCCTACCTCTCCTCCACCAATTATCAAGAGTTTCAGCCTGATTGGCTCGGCTTAGTAGTTAAGCATCGCCCTATGGACGAGGAGGTCACAGATCGATTCCTGGTCAGGGCACATGCCCAGGTTGTGGGCTCAATTTCCACCGGCGGGTATGCAGAATGCAGCCAAGCAATGATTCTCTCTCATCTTGATGTATTTATCTCTCTCTCCCTCTCACATCCTCTCTGAAATCAATAAAAATATATTTTAAAAAAGAGTTTCTGAATGTCTAATATGCCATATTTTTATTTCCTCTCCAATAAAAACATGACTTCAAATTGAGGAAGACAGAACAACCAACATTAAGTGAAAATAGAAGTTGAAGATGTGAGAGAAAATAGTAAGAGCTAAACTTGCACTTCCAAGAAGCCCAAATTACTAGCTCCAGTTGAATTAAATGATAGAATTCTGAAAGTCGTAGTTAGATGTGTAAATGATTAAAACCAGCTGCTGAATCCAACTTAAAGTGTTGAATGAAAGACTTCCCTCAGTCAAGGAAAAATGTAGAACATTCTGGTCAGCAATCTTCCTCTGATTTGGATAAAATTTTAAAATGCTTGTCAAGTGTATGTCTGTATTCCCTAAAACTGAATAAATATTGATCTATAGGTTATAGCAATTCATTTACTACAGAAAAAAATTACAGAAAAATATAAAATTTTAAACAAAGATGTTATATGAGTTCAGGATAGGGTAGAGTATAATAATATAATTATTTTATCATTATACTCAAAGTGGTCAGACCTTTTACTGACGTGAATTGTTAAATGACTCATTCATTAATATAATACTTATTGTTTCATTTTATGTACCAGACACTCTCTCTAGCACTGAGGATATCAATTATTATAGAGAGAAAGATATTTGCCTAATAAAATAACATGAGACTGTCTAACCACTAAGCTGTACACCTGATTGTGGAGCGGGTGGATGTGCTGCCCAGTCAATGACCAGTGGTCAGTATAGAATGGGTTGATCTCTTTAGAATGACATCTGTCCCTGGCAGAGGAGCTCAGTGACATCTAGGTAGTTCCAGTTTGACATATGTTTAACTTAGTAGCATCTACATTTTAGAAATGTTAACTCTTGCACACTAAGCAACAGAATCCCCAAGAGAGAAAAAGTAAATATTCAAATGTTAATTATTAATAAATGACTAGAAATGTTACTCTACTTGCACAACAACATGTTTTAATTAGGTCAAAATGACATACCGATTTGTAGATCTAAATGGGGCAGAGTCTCCTTAGAAATAAATGTTTAATTTTACATAGTATTTTAGACACATTTATCTGGCTGCATGTTTAAAGAAACTGGAGGTAAAAGATGCTTTTAATATTGCAGATATAATTACCACAACTGGTTAAAACCTGTGAGGAAAAGAGTACAGAATTTGCACTGAGATGTGCTACTTACCATCTCTGTGGCCTGTAACATGCATTTAACTTCCCTGGACACGGGTATCATTTTTTATAAAATGGGGCTGATGTTAGATGCCTTGTAGTGTTACTGTGAAATTAATTGCTATAGTATATGTAAAGTTTCTATTGAACAGTAAGCTCTTGTAAAGTTAATTTCATACCTGTCCTTCCATGAGCACCCACAGACAATTTTTCCTCAATGCCTAAGGAATTGTTTATCTTACATGAAATGTGACATTGGAATGTTTAAACCACCTGAGGACTTAGGACACAAAATACTCACCCCCCATTTCTTTTTCATTTCCAGCCTGTCCTTTACAGAGTGAGGGGTGGTTCCATCAGAACTAGCTGTTCTATTTTGCAGCTGTTTCTCTTGTTCACTATAGTGACTTAGATGATCGCGGTATTAGAAAATCAAATTTGTTTAAAATGGCAAGTGAGGTTTAAATAAATTAGCTTTAAATTCAGGAGCACTTAAGTCATAGAGGATGGAGGTAGGAACTGGTCTGAACTTGTTAAAACCTTATATACTGGGTTTGTCTCCAGGTTGCTCCCCTTGAATTGGGTGTGGCCAGTTGCCACATAAGCTGGAGATGGGCTGAGGAGGTAGATGAGATGCTGAGCTCATGCAGTGATACCTCTAAAATGACCAGTGGTTTGTCTGAAGTGGGTTGATAATCTTGATGTGACAGCTCTTTGGTTGGGGGACTGGGAGCACTTTGCTGGCTCTACCTTGACGTCCTCTTTCCTGCTGTGCTGCCCTGGCCTGCCCTCCTAATCATTGCTGGCCGACTGGGGTCTACTTCTTTGGGGTTAAATAGATTTGGATTCAAATCCAGATCCATTATTTAAATAGTCATATTATTTTGTATAAAGTTCCTAAAATCTTAGAATTTCATGTTCTTACCTATTGAAAAGGCTGATGAGATCCACGCCCCTTCCTAAATGAAATGAAACAGCTTATGTCTGTGATGTTGTAGCATGACTAATCTTTAGTAGTCACTCAATAGAAAATAGCTAATATTAGCTTTCATAGCCTCACCTATAAAGAGAAAAAGTTGCATTAAATAATGGAAGCAAACATATTGAAGCTCCATGTGAAAATTTTATCATTTATTATTTGGAAAAAGAAAGGAAAGGTAATCAGAAATTGACAAAATTTCCAACCAGATTAATTTCTGAGAGAAGGGAACATACAAGGGAATCACATCTGAGATGGTGGTCCTCCGTATCAGTTAATTGGATGATACAGTGAGCTTCCTTTCATAATTTAGCTTAAAATCCTGTTGTATTTTGTGTAAAGATGTTTCACAAGCAACTGTTTCTGGTGATGTTCTAACTAGGATTAGAGAGAATGTCTTTATCTAAAGGTGTTCTGTATTAGAGAGCAAATATATCAGAACTAATCTTCTGAGTTAGAGCTGCAAGAAGATAAGTAGATTGTTACCTTGCCAATTGCATTTAAAATTGTCCAGAAATATCTGGCATGTAGAAGCTTGTCATGAATATGTATGAGAGAGAAGAAAGGTAAAGATTTGAATTTTGCCCAGAGAACTATAGAGGAAGTTCTCTTCTGTGCTGACCAAAGTTGTCATAAATATGCATTTTTGTAGAGTGGTTATAGATTATTTATTTAGAAACTTATAAGAAAAGAATCAAAAGTTTGTGAGATTTTAGCACAGGATGAAATAGGTAAAAATTTAAAGAGCTAAGAAGGTTGCCTAATATATGACAGATCTATTTGTGATTATAATGGTGGGATTTCTCTTCGGTTTGTAAAGGTATCATCCAGCCTGGACTGGCAAAAGATGGAAAAGCAGAAACCTATCAGACTTTAGGGTGCCAATCAGTTAGAAAGAATTGATGTACCTGTGGCATATGCTATAATAAGAAAAAATTTTAGCTAAGATTTTTTTTTTAAATTCATGATTATTTCAGAGATAACATTTAAACCCAGCCTACTAGTGAACAAAAATTTATATTACAGATTGAAGTGCATCATCTGATTTGGAAAGTTGAAAGGGAGGACATTGGATCACTAGTTTTCTAGAAATCACTGTCCTGGGATTGATAGAGAATGCTAAAGACAATAAGCAGCAGCTCTGTGGATTATTCAAAGGCCCAAATTTTGGAAGCAGAGTTTTAAAAAATTGTACCCTGGAAATAGACACAAGGAAATGGAAATGTTTAAATCCCTAAGGCCAGCAAGCAATCAATTGTAGCCACTTTTCAATCTAACCAAGAGGTGTTATTCATAGAAATATTCTTCACACTACCCTATATAAGAAAGAGCTAATATGCAAATGGCCATCATGCCCTTACGCTGCCATGCCATCATGGCTCAGACACTCAACACTGGGGAGAGAGGAATGAGGACCAGCCAGGCACAAATGAGCTCACGAGAGAAGAATGGGGACCAGCAAGGCACAAATGAGCTCACGAGAGAAGAATGGGGACCAGCCAGGCTGTGGCCCAGGAGAGGGACAAGTCACCTGCCCTGCAGTGCCAAGTGCCTACAGCTGTGGCCCAGGCCAAGTTGCCCACCCACGGTCCCCTGTGGCTGCAGCCAGCCTGGGCAAAGTTGGCCTGGGTCCTGGGTGCTTGCTGCTGGCCACAGGAGGGAATCCTGGGTCCTGAGTTTGGGGCGAGGCAGAGGTGGTTAGGGACAATCAGGCTGGTAGGGGAGCTGTTAGGGGTGATTAAGCAGGCAGGCAGAGGTGTTTAGGAGCGATTGGGTAGGCAGGCAGAGGTGGTTAGTGGTGATCAGGCAGGCAGGCAGGCAGGCAAGCGGTTAGGAGCCAGCAGTCCTGGATG